>NC_051154.1:233969997-234206066 GCF_013339745.2 Dermacentor silvarum | reverse complement strand
TTACGATTTTTGACTTATCGGCGCTCTGCAAAAATAACAAATTGGCAGGCATTTCGATATCACATTACAAGTCAAGCTGATGCTGTCAGTGATACAGACAGTCTATTATCGCTTATAACAGAAAAATTAAATCTTTGTTCAAATTTGTTAAGATTCCTGATGGCTACGCTGGTGTAGACGCTGAATACGAGAGGCTCAGAGCTATACGACGCAGAGCTGAGAGAAAATATCGACGCACAGGCCTTCTTGAAGATTACCGAGAATGCCAAAAGGTGTATGATCGAATGGGTTGGCAGCTAGAGCGACTAGGTACAAAGCGCTGGCAGGAATTCTGCACTTCACTCACTCCCTTTACACCTGAATCAAAATTATGGAATGTTCTGCGCTCTTTAAGTGGACCAGTAACGCACCAACAGCCATTCAGAGCACTAGCTTTAGTCCAGAAAGTACCGGAAACAACTATAGCAAATGAGTTTTGTCAGCTTATTACTCGCCCAAGTGCAGCAGTAAACACATCTGAATACAGTAATTCTGTCGAAGAAGTCAAAGCAACGATCAATTTTTCTATTAGAAGCGATCATCATGACCTAGATCAACCGTTTTCACTAGAAGAATTAAAGAACGCACTTGTATCGTGTCGCCAGAGGACAGCAGCTGGACCTGACGGAGTCACATATGCTGCCCTGAAAAACTTGGGTCCTGTAGCCACAAATACTTTATTAAAATTACTGAATGATGCATGGATATCGGAATGTCTTCCTCCTTCTTGGAAAATTGCGCGAGTAGTTCCGATACTAAAACCGGGTAAAACTCCTTTATCGTTAGATTCTTTCCGCCCTGTAAGCCTGACAAGTTGCGTTTGTAAACTTATGGAAAAGATGATTGATGCTAGGCTTCAATGGTGGACAGAATGCACCAACGCACTGCCCGAAAATATGGCGGGCTTCCGCAGGCGCCGGTGTACGATGGATGCAATTTTAGATCTTGTTACATACGTATCACGAGAGGAGCTGTGGAAGAGTCACCATTGCAGTGTTTCTAGACATAAAGCGTGCATTTGACACAGCCAGCCACACTCACGTACTGCATGGGTTAATTCAGTTGGGCATAGTTGGCCGAACACTGAGATGGATTGCGGAATTCTTAAGAGACAGGAAAATCTATATTGAAACTGCTGATGGCAAAAGCACAGAGCATAAAGTGAATCAAGGCGTTCCACAAGGTAGTGTACTCAGTCCATTTTTATTTAACTGTGTTATGGCTGAATTACCCCATATCTTGCCTGCTACCTTGAATTATTCACTATATGCAGACGACTTGTGCATATGGACTTCTGACACGAGTACTCAAGCCGTTCAGCAAACGTTACAAGCTGGCCTAACAGTGATTAATGATTTTTTGAAAAGTAGAGGTATGATTATTTCACTTGAGAAAACTGCTGTACTTCCTTTTACAAGGAAGTGCCTCAAGAGATTCCAACTTGTGCTAGACTGTCAGCGTTTGCAACTTGTGCGACAACACAAGTTCTTAGGTATCATTATAGACAGACGGTTATCATGGGCTCCCCAAATAAAAGCATTAGAGGAGAAAGTCAACTCCCTAATCAACATTCTTCGTCGATTTGTTGGAGTGAGATGGGGTAGTTCAACCTCTTCTTTATTACGCATTCACTCGGCGATCATTAGACAAAGAATAGCATACTCTGCTCCTGTACTACATGGAATATCCCGTAATCTAGAGGAAACCATTCAAAGATTAATGGCCAGAAGCCTTCGCATATGTCTTGGTGTTCCCCGTGCATCTGCCAGTGCTTTGGTAATTGCTGAGTCCTGCCAACCAACTTTTCATGCACTAAGATTTACGGAAACTTGTCGTCACTTTTTTCGTTTAGCAACACAACACGCTAATCATCCATTATGCCAAAACCTTCAAGGTAGAACCGGTGCACGCATACATGATGAAATACGGCGGTGCAAAAACTTACTACCTGCTTACGAATACTGGCCTGCATGCGCAACTCATCCCCCATGGCGACTTACAATTCCAGAAATAGTCACTTCAATTCCGGGAGTAGGTCGTAAATGTGATATGCCCGTAGTTGCGATAAAGCAATTAACTTTATCACATCTTTACACTAACTACGTAGATCGCATTCACGTATATACCGATGGATCATGCTGGAAACAAAGCTCTACATCAGCGTTTTATATACCTACATACCAAGAGAAAAAATCTTATAAGCTTTGCCAATTTACAACGTCCACAACGGCAGAACTTTACGCAATACTTTCTGCTTTACGTTACATATGTCAGCATTCAGGACCTCTTCGCTGGGTAATTCTGAGTGATTCGCAACCCTCATTGCTGAGCCTAAATGAAATCAACTTAGGAAAAAGAAACAGCACATTGGCATATGAAATACAGAAGACATATGCCACAGCGAAAGATCTGCAACATGACATAGCTTTCCAGTGGATTCCAAGTCAATGTGAAATCATAGGAAATGTAACAGCTGATCAAATGGCTCGTGAGGCTCATCAAAAGAATGAATTATCACTAGTTCCTCTAACAATGAGTGACGCGCGTTGTTTATTGAACAAACTATGCGGTAAATTGTCCAAGGAAACTTGGTTCATAAATGATGCGCAGAACTCTCGATTATGTAATATTGATCCCGGAATAGAATTCAATATTCCGTTTAAAATTAACCGATCGGTTGAAACAACAGTACATAGGCTTCGTGTAGGCACTGCCTATACTAAAAGCTTCCTGTATAGGATAAGAAAAACTAATAGTGCTACATGCTCATGTGGAGAGGCTGACGAAGACATAGAACACCTTCTTCTACGCTGTAAAAAACATGACGCTTCCCGTAAGAAGCTTTCAGAAAAACTACGTGGCTTGGACAGACGACCACTATCCATAGGAAAAATTTTGGGTCCATGGCCTACAGAAAAACAACAAAACATCGCCGCGCGCGCCTTGGTACAATTTTTGCAGGAATCAAAATATCACAAGAATACTGAGTCGGATATTAGTTATTGCTGGTATTGTTATTATTAGCAGGCACTCTTGATTACATGTTTACTGTGTCTTCGTGTTCATGTGGCATTTGTGTCTGCGCACAAGACTGTTGTAATTAGAGCACGGCATTCAAGAGGGACCTAATTCGCAAGTGCCCAACATCATCTTTGTGAACTTGGTTTTGAGAACATTTATGCTTTGTGAACTCATGTGTTGTGTGTGAACACTTCAGTTTTGTGAGTATTTATGTTATGTGAACTCTTTTGTAGTGCGAACATTTATTTATATTTCAGTTAGGATTTTCTACGTGAACGTTCGTACATGTGTTTTGTGAGTTTTGTGAGTTATATGAGTTTTGACAACATTCTGAGGACAACTATCATGCAAGAGAAGAGGAGTAGCCGGCGCCACATATAGGCACCAACCTCTCCTTAAATACATTTAATTAAAAAAAAAGGACAGAAGGGAAGGTGTTCTCAAGCGCGATTGGAAGGACATAAGAACACTTATCTATAAATGGAACCCCTCCGAACGTGCCCGTGTGCCGTAGCAAGTTGGGACTTCATATTTAGATTACTGGCATATTTTGTACACACACAATGATGAAGCGCGCTTGTTGATAGAAGCACATCGGATATTCAAGCTATCGCACCTGCGTTCAGAGCAAGTGCACTTAATCTCGACCCTCGTCACCATCTGTCGGCATGGCCCACGCAAGGCCATGTGATAAGAACAGGCTGACGGCTGTCACGGCCGTTCGTTCCGCCAGTTCCCGCAGACCCTGCAAAAGATGGCATGCCACCTGCCTATATACAATCATGGAAGATTATTGCCTGCAGGTACTGCGTTTGGATCAGTCGGCCTACCGCCATGCTGCGCAACAAGGAGATGGCACACGTCAACCGATTTGATTACTCACACGCGACATGGTTACGAAGACTTTTCGTCTTCGTAATTTTTTTACGCCTTATAGTTTTTCTTCAATTACAACCCGTGTTGTGTGCATGTGATTCCTTTCTTATGTTTTTATCCTTATTAGAAGAAATTAACTTGTGTGGTTTAGTGCCCCGAAACTATACACAGTGGGTTATATGAGGGACGCCGTATAGCGGAGTGACTCCGGATTAATTTTGACCCCCTGTGATTCTTTAGCGTGCATCTAAATGTAAGTACACACGAGCTTGATTGCCCTCCACCTCCATTATAATGCGGCAGCCGCGGACGTAAATTAATCTAACCCACGACTTCGTCACAACCACAGCACAACGCCATAGTCACGTACCGAGTCACTATGGTGTTTTTCTTTGTCTCTCGCTCTGTTTCCACCCTATTGTTCTAGCTTTTAAGTATCCTGGTCGGGACAATTTAACGCTATTGCTCCAATTCTTTTGCGCCGAGACTTTCTGGCAGTGGATAACCCCCCGGGGGGTCCCCTTTTAGTAGATTTGTAAAAAGCTAAAATTTATGCAAACCGCCACCAGAAGAGCGGAAATGTGAGCCTCGCCGTATATCTTGCTGCGCATAAAATTTCCGTGCTTTACCCAGCATTTTTCTGAGCCCAATACCGCCACTGTCATTCTACACGACACTTTAAAACAATACCACGTTCATATACTACTACGAATGTTTGCTACAAGTGATTTCGTCCGACCATATTGGTAGCCATACTGGGAGTAACATCGCGCTATAGCTATCACTGGTTCGAACTTTGAGCAAAAAGTACATTTTTATTTATGAGTCGCACGAATGTACCGTAAGGCACTGGGCATCAAAATGAAGTTGCGTGATCTTTAAAGCGCGCGCATTATATAGAGCTGCCTTCAATTTGCAGCTGCATACTCGGCATTTCACGAATGTTCCAGAATGTCTCTGACTAAATAAGGACCTGGTTCACTTCGTCTAGCTCACTTTCTTATGTTCAAATAGTTTAATCGTTGCTAATACAATAAATGTACTGGCCGTCATCAATACAAAACGATTAAAACTTTTTTTATCACTTCAATAATAACAAAAGAGAGGAAATCCCGGCGAGCACGGCTGTGCAGTATATAGCACAAACAACGGCTCAGCGCACTATATCAGTCGCAAAGGTTCAACGCCCATCCATTTAGGTTCTTCAATACCCCTTGAAGTTACACCGGACTTACTGTTGAGAAAGAATTGTTCAAGCGGTGAGGTTCTCCTAAAAGGACTAAAAGGAAGAAGAAATGAAATCGCCGCGTCCACTGGAATATTCCTTTGTTGCGGCATCTGAGCACTGTTTCCATACTGCAAAGAATTAGCAGTATTTCTTGCCACTGTTCATTTAGGCTTTCCTATAAAACGATCGTCTCAATTCCTGGTAGTTATACCTTTCTAGCGTAACAGCTTCTTCACTTTGAGAAGCTTCTATAGAAAGAAGAGCATTGAAATGTGCTTTTTTACGGTAAGCGAGTGATAACTGTCACTTTTGCTTTGCGCAATAATCTTTATAATTCGCGTAAAATTTATTATGCGTGAATAATTCGACTGTCGTGCGGAATGGGTTTCAATTTGGTTAAAGCTTCTTTACCCTCCGTATCGATGCAGACGCCCGATATAAAAGGGAAAGATTCTTTTTTTACAGCTATACGTAGGCACAGCTCGAATAATTAAATAGCACTCCGGAATAATATTAGCGTCTCGTTATTTTTTTTTTTGTAAAGTTTTCGAGAATTCTTTCCGAGACGAGCGCCTTTAATTATGCACCTGGCACCCTGAATGCTTAGTACGCAGTTGTGACCGCAACGCATAATTCAAAGCTCGCTGCCATACGAGTCTGTCGGCTCTTGTGCAAAGTGCACTGCTGCCGTAACCTCCGCAAAGCCATCCCATCGGTGTGGGGTTCAGGACGAGAAGTCCGAATAAGACAAGTGCATCTGACCCTGAAACTTTTGCGCTCTCTCTCTCTCTAATAATACCCTGCATATTGCATTTCGCATTTTACTCGGAGTTTGCGCGTAAACAATGCCCTCTAAAGTGCTCCGCCTTGGCAAGAGAAGAAGCATGCAAGCATCGTCGACACGTTTAATGCGTCGAATTTTCGGGAGCAGCTTGAATTTGTTGAGTTATAGCCGCCTAGTATAGGAGCATAATTGGCCGTATATGCGGGCTTTTTATAACGAGGAGCACGGTGCGGGTTACGAGGCGAGAGGCCGAGTGACTGAGTGGCAGCACGTCACTGCGTGATCTTAAAGTGATATATAGTATAATAAAGACGGAAGGTAGCAATGCCAATACAGAAAGAGTGTGCGCCATTTGCGTTGTTCAGAGGTATAAGTGCGCTTTAAAGACAGCCAGGAAGTCCAGATCAAGGTGCTTCTCAGGTTTCAGCATGTGCGCTGGATCTGCATAACATTTTTTTTTTGTTTCTTTTTGTTTTAGGGAAGCATGAAACGAACACGTAAGCAGATGTCACCGTGTCTTCGAGAATCGTGTTCGGCTCTGTCACTTTCCTCGCGCTTGTCTCATCTTTTATTTACGTGTGGGCAGCGATGCGTGTGACGTGGAGTGACGGCAAACAACGTTAGAGGTGACCATCTCGCCGGCGCTCTGCTCAAATTAGACTCTATATCATCAGTTCTCGATTACCGATGCTCGCTGCTTCACAAATGTATGTCTTGGCTGGAAGATTTGATGAGTAGCGACTTCTACGAATCGTGAAAATATAATTTTGCGTTCCTTATACGGCAGGCGGTATTCCTTATATATATATATATATATATATATATATATATATATATATATATATAATCTGTCAGTTTGTGGAAATTCTGAACTTTATCATGAGTACGCATTGCCAGCTTAGCGTTGCCTCAGTAAGGAATGTTCAAGGTTCTTTCTGGCAAGCATTTTGACCGTTCACAGTGGCTTGGAAAACATGGTTTCTCAACCTTTGAAAAAGTTGGCAATATACCACCGTCTGCCCAATACCATGCCCTGAGCAAAGTGAGCTTGAATTCTATTGTTTTGGAGGTTCCCTCTTGGCCACCATTCCGCACAGAAAAATTCAGCATTCACATAAAGTGTAATCCTCTCTTGAACATGTGCTTCTCTTTTCTTTCTGGTTTTTTACGAGCTTCAGCAGGCACATAAAATGTTTATAAGTTGCAACAGCATGGTTACAAATCGAGTTCGTATCGCAGAATCTCGCCCACATCTTACTCGAATATCGCCCATAAACAAATAAATCTAACGGCGTAACAATCCGAATATATATATATATATATATATATAAACTTTGAACACCATATGCAGCGAAAGACTATAGATAAAAGGCGGTCGGGGCACAGAATGGAATAACGAGTTTCAGAAGAACAAAATTCCGTTATCTTCGAAACCTATTCTTCAGTCGCGTTGCGGGTGAGTTGTGTCTTTGTGGAAGGCCAGCTATGATGCGAGTAAAACGACAAGGTTCGTTTCGAGAGACGTGAACTGCTCGTTTTATGTCTCTCCGACCAAACGAAAACAGAGCTGTGCGACGGCGAATGGGACCCGCCGTTCGAGATCCTGTCAGGTTCGAGTCGTAGCCTAACCTCGATCCCGCTTTGAGAGCCAGCTCTTGAATGGCGAAATTCGTAAAACGCAGTGAACACGAAAGCCCCAGTCAACACGCAACTTAAAACAAAGAGCACACAGGAGCGACGTTATACAGGGTGTCCCAACTATCATGCACCAAGATGTAAATATACGCAAATACCACGTAGCTTGACAGAACCAAGGTAACGTTGCTTGCCGTCGCTTGTAGATACTCAGATTAGTTTTTAGTTCCGCCTAATTACATAATTAGTCTTAATTAATTATTGAACTTCTCAAATATTATAATTAGATGAAAAGTGCCAATGAGAAAGCTGTAAAGCAACATGAAAAACTCCCGATACAGCTAAATGAGACTGTTTTTCCAAGCGTGAAAGAAGCCCACGAATACACGCAAATTTGCCGCACAACTGGCCTCTCGAGGCAATGTGCGTTTATTATTAAGTTGCATCCGTGACTGGTAAAAGCGGAGGCGACCGTCTCATTATCACACCGACCGCTGTCGTGAATGACGGGCGCCTCAACGCCGGCCAATCGGGAAGGTCGCGCATTTGTAAGAGGAGTTTGGTGACTACAGCAGCATTTATATATGTGTTTTATTTGGTTATGTGCGTAATTGTGGTAAGTGAAATGAACGCAACGTCGCAGAAGGGGTTGCGCGCTACTGGTAAAATGCCTTTCTTTTTTTTTGTAATTTTTTAATGTTTTACCCTCTCAAGAAAATGACCAAGTATCGCCGAACTTATCCCCTCTGTGGAACAAAAACCTTTATATATATATATATATATATATATATATATATATATATATATATATATATATATATATACACGATAACTATTGCACAGATCAGTTGGGTTGGGAGCCTCTCCTCCCTCCCCCTTTTTCGCTCCTCGTCGCAGCCCCTTTACGCATCCTTTAAAACGACACGCTACGCTGTATAGGCGTCGCGTACCGCATTGCATGGCTACACCACAGGAGTGCACTGTGCAGAGTAGAGCGAACAAGGAGTGTGCGCGCTCGGACAGCACATCTCTCCGCATTCGTCCCGATGCAGCAGGGTCAACTGAAGAACTTTCCCACTCTGCGCTCTCATTAGGCACGGAAAGAAGCGGTCGAACGTTCTCGCTAATTAATCATTGGCAACTCGCGGTTCTTTGCGCGCTCGAATCGCCACGGTGGCTTGCCGTTTTTAATACGCGCGTTCGCGTCATAACTTTTGCCCTCACCAGCATATATCTGCCTATTTTGCCTTTCACGCTCGTGATCCCCTTCGCCCACTGGGGGCTCTGCTTCACTTCCAACAGCTACTCAGGAAGAGAGGCTCTCTCGTGGCAAACACGAGACGGCCAACTCCTAATTGGTGCCGATATAGTTGAGATATGGCGTTTGGCCCTCGCTCGGTGCCTACTGCGCAAACGAGCCACGCCGGCGCAGCGGATTCGCGCGTACCTCGTCTACGTTTCCGCCCTATAGCTCTGGCGTGCCTGACCTGAAACACAAAGTCCCCCCCTTTCACTTCAATTCCACGGCCCTCCTTTCTAACGCGATGTGTAGCGACGGCGGCTGCTCCTTTGACTGATGATGCCATCAGGAGAAAGAGAGGGCGGGTAAAAATGTTGGCGGAGGCTGCTCCGATCGAAGTTTCGAGCGCGTCACGAAAGCTTCGGTACACACGGGTAACAACCACTGAAAACCGGGAATAGCAGCGTTTTCCTGCGTAGACCGAGGGTGCGGCATGAATTCCCGATTTTGCTCCGGGGGTCCAGATGCACGTTCGCACGTATAAAAGGACATTTCAGTCCCGGTGCACCGATGCGGTTTTGATGGAATTTCGGTGTTCGCGTTTTAACCACCTTCGCCACGGTTCGGATGAAACGTTGCCTTGCGCTTCCAAAAACAAAAAAAAGAAAGAAACAAAAACAGAAAGTTTAGCGTCGACTAATTACCGCTCCAAGTGCGCGGAACGAGCGCTGGCATAAGCTTGGTATCGCCGCGCTAGTGAAATTTGCCCAGTTCGAGTCTCGTATATAACGCAGAAAGACACGAGATACCTCGTGCTTGTGGACGTTTTTGCGCACTCTGCACTGACATGCGTGTTTGTAGAAGTTATACGCGGACTTCCGTTCGTAGCCTTAAGAGTGCTTAGTTTAGAGGAATCCTGTGGATATACTCGCCAGAACGTTGCTAGAGATGTCCACTTTGAGTGTTTAGTACTTTCGAAGAATATGGCAGCGTTAGCTGGCCCAGTGGAAGGTTTCCACCGTTTCCTCTGGTCGGGCACTGTCTCTTGTGTAGATAAAATGCAAAGACTGATATCTCTGTCTTGAAAGGTGGTAACTTGTATTATAAACGAAGCGCTCCCGCTAAATACACATTTCTGTGAGTATAAGAATGGGCGAGGCCGTGGAGCGCAGTATCGACTTGCGCTCTGGCAACTGTGGCAAATGCGCTGTCCCTGCGTGTATCGCTTAGGCAGTTGTGTGAAAACAGCGTTTGCTTATGCGTATAAAAAGAATAAAACAACTTTGTACTTTCCTGAAATTTATGAATCATTGCGACGTTCGTATGGCCAAAGAGCTTAACTTCCACTTCTGTCGGAAAATGTGGGAAGGCTGTGGTTTAATGGATAAAGTACGAAGGTAATCACGGAACACATGCCTAACGTATAACATGTCTATTTAAAAGACCGTGCGGTGCACTGATCCAGCCTTATACACGCAACCTATCTGGTACTCGTCTACATCCCCCTCGCCCCGCCCCCTTCTGCCTACCTCCCTGCATGATCAAGCGTTTATAGACTAGCGAGTGGACACGCACTAACGACTTGTCAGTCTCGTTGACTCGCTCTCGATCCAATACAATTGCACCGCAGTCGGAGTGGCTAATGTTTTACGCCGGTGACAATATGGTGTCCATAAACAAGCGAATTGCCCTAATACCAGTACGCATTTAAAAAAGGTTAAAGAAAACAAGAATCTAAGCTGGACCGAAATCGGCTTCTGATGTGTCGTCCTGTTCCATCGCGGCAACATGCAGAGCACAGGGGGGTGACGACGCGCTCCGCGGCGCACGAACCACACGGACACACTCACGCGCTGTGCTCGCGTCGATGTCCTCGTGGCTCGGGGGTGATGTGCACGGGAGCCTGGAGCAAGGCGCGCGGACAGTGGAGCCAGTTTAATGGCGACGCCTGCGCCGCCCGTCTAAATTGCATAGCCTATTTCGCGCCGACTGTTTTGGCGCTGGCCTTCCCGGCTAATGGGCGAAAATTTCACGTGCCCATGTACGTGAGCCGCGGGCTCACCTCTTCACTGCGGGCGCAGTTTTAGAGGCCCCAGAGGCTCCGCGTAGCCAGCGGGGGAGGGGGCTAGTGCGCGTTGCGTAATGCGTCGCGCTCGTTAGCTGCGCTGAGAATCGCGCTCGTTCGTATATAGCTCTCGCGCCGGTCTCCTTCGGTGCGTTGTTTCTGGCTGTCGAGCCGTACGTGTTCCTGACGCGGAATAAATTAAATGTGATGGAACGTTATGCTTACACTCCGCGACAGCGTCCGCGCGTGCTTTCTTCGGGAGCAGAATTCACAAAGCATTTCGTTCCTAAATGATCTTTACTATTGGCCGGCCGCCTTTTCTAATAGTAGGTCGAGCATCCGGATTAGCTGGAATTTCCTCTTACGAACAACTCTAGCGTACTATCTTTTTTTTTCTGTATACGGGCCCAGAAGACTTTCCATGTATCTATCGATATATATAGTATACCATCGACCGACGCAAATCGAAACGCGTAGATAATTGCAGTCAACTGCAACACATCTTTGCATTCCCTTTGCTGGTCCTGCGAGACATTGGTGTGACTCGCGCTCGGACGTCGCGTTCCGGTGTCCAGGGTTCAACTGTACTGGCTACACAGCGATGCCACAACGCCTTTTTGTGGTAATCGCACGCAAGAGGTTTTTCTTATTCATTCATACCGATTTGCTCTGTAATAACGGCTAGTGTATATACACCCTCCGCTGAGCAGCCGGGAAGGTGCACTGTGGACTGCGTACTGTTGGGCAGTAGTTTTAAGCCCGTATTCACTAAAAGTACTTACGCTAAAACTGTCTGTAAAAGCAGATGCCGTGCTCCTGTATTGACGAAGATATTATTAGCGAAAGCGGCCATCCAATGGCAAACAGCACTTACGAAAGAAAAGCTTTCTGAATTCTGCCCCTAATTGCTCTATCTCTCTCTCTCTCTCTCTCTCTCTCTCTCTTTTTTTTTTTTTTTTTGTCGTCGTGTATTTTGACACATTCCAGTCATCTGAACGAACTCCCAAAGCATTCTATCGCGACATCTGCGGTGTATAGCCTGAGGTTGTTATAGTGTAAGCAAATTCCTCTCCTGCGCGCGGGGTTTTTCCTGTAATAATAATAATAATAATAATAATAATAATAATAATAATAATAATAATAATAATAATAATAATAATAATAATAATAATAATAATAATCACGGGAAAAGCGCCCCCAGCGTTCACTTGACCATTAGTGAGCTGTCCAGGTACACAGTGAGTGCAGTGACATGCAGTCATTAGGAACCCGCCATGGTGGCTCGATAGCTCGGCAATGGCGGGCTCTGCTGCTCAGTGCTTTGACAGGCCGGGATACGCCGAGTGCTTCACGCGTAAACTCGTATGCAATGAGCGGGCATAATTTGGCGCTGTACCCGCTTTTCGTGTTCACAGCCGGCCAGGCGGAGCGTATTATAAACACTTAACGTCTCTCGAAAATTGTGCGGAACCATCGGGCATCAAAATATTTCAGGCGCAGGTCGATAAACGGGTGAACACTCTCTGCAGACTAGCCGTTGTTTTGCTTAGAAGCTTGCGTGCGGCTTCCCGCAGTGAGCTCGCCTTACGCGCGAGCTTTGTGAACGCTATGTGTGGCATTTTCGGTGCGCGGTGTTCGTTAGACTGGGCCTCTGGTAGCACGTAATAAATTGTTGAGGTGTACGAGGTCGCACAAATCGTATGTCAGAATATGCTGCAAGAATGTTTGCCACATTCGGGGTCACGCTATTTTCCATGGAGTTCGCGTCCTTCAGTAAGTAAACAACTCCGATGTCGCTTCATCTAACGCGTGAAAGCTTTAATGAAACGACCAAGTCGGAAGCAGTATACAAAGAACAGGGGCCGAATTCCCGAAGCTATTCGTTCGTAAGCGCTGTTTTCGATTGGCAAGCCACTTCCGTTAATGAGTTCAACGTAACGGTTGACTGGTATCTACTGTTGCGAACAGTTCTAAAGTAACAACTTTTGTTGCGATTATAGAACCTGAAACCCGACGTCTATGTCGAAACGTTTCCATGATATGGAACAGTAATAAACACTGATAAGAACGCCCGGTGCCCAAAGTATTTTTCACAAGACGGAATATAGCGCTCGAGCGGGGAAAAAAAAACAAGAAAAGAAGACACCGTCATAAACAAATCTGCAGTTGTTTTACCTTCGATCAGGTAACCCGACCGAACGACATTATTGGAATCTCTGAAGTGGCGCACGGTCCAGAAAAAGACGGAAAAGAAAAGCGAGGTAAGAATATGTAACGTGTCATATGTCTCTTTCGCCTCGAGTCACTGGTCGCATTCCTTTTCATCCAGTGCTGTGCTTGCCCGGTCGTATACGCCTTCACCGCTGTTTTCAATTTTCTACGGAAATCCAATATCCCGAACGTCTGCGCCGCCATTTTTTAAAAATCATTCTCGAAGCGAACGATCGCGTCAGGCGTCATGCAGCCATCGGAGCCAGCGCCGCATGCATGCTTCGTTGAATTTGTGGCAGCGGCTCCCACTATACATGAATAACGCTCAGACGCCGATAGTTCAACTGGAGCAATGTTTTCAAAGACGGTTATCGGTATTAATCTATTCCGCCGGGCTGGTTTTTGCTGCGTGCTGCTTTAATATGCAAGCATTTGTATGTATGTGCCCAAGATAGACGTAGTGCTTCAAAGGCTCGCTTTTCAACCCGAACGCCGAACCTGCACATCTGTGGCCTGAATGCCTTAACTTTGTATAGTTGTCGTGTTCTGACTTTTCATTGATTGATTGATTGATTGATTGATTCATTCATTCATTCATTCATTCATTATTTCATTGGTTTATTGATTGATTCATTCATTCATTGGTATTTCGCGCGCGTGCTCATTACTTTACGGTGCCATATAGGCCGCATCCACTCATTCCATCGTCTGTTCATGAAAGCCGCTAGGTGCTCAGCGGTTGTTGTGTCCATTTTGCGCGTTGACGGCAGCGTTTATTAGGGGTGGATGCTCGAGACAACAATGTGAACTGCTACGGACCATAGACGACTCGTTCAAACGATGCGCCTACGACGACTGCAACTGATTTCCAAATTGAATTAAAATGAACGAAATCAGTCGACCATGGCTTCATAGAAATCTGTGACCAGACGAGGCGCTGTTGAATTAGACTATCTATTGCTTGGTGGTTAAGTTATGATCTAGATCACGTGTGACTTATTGGCTAGAAATACAAGTCTATATACGCGAATGGAAAGAAGAAACAAGAGCAGCGCACGCTTACAAGCGCACATTGCAGCCGTACATCCGTATGTTCGTTTTGTTTGCGTAAGCGGACAAGCGGGCAAGCTAGCAAGTATACAGTGAGCCAACCTGCGAACCAAATGTCTCGGAAAAATTCAACTCTATGCAGAGAAAGTTGGGATATTCCGTGCAGTAAGCGACCCTTGATAAAACCTGTTTTATGTGGCCTTATGGGTGCAGTTTGCCCGCACCACTGTCACGCGGTGGGGGCAATTGACTTCACTATAGCGCTAACCAGAATTCCAAACAGCCTACTAAATTCCCGTGATGATACAAGTAGAGGCGCAAACCACTCTGCTCGACCTATTGGTGAAAATAATTAGCGAGTAAGAGTAGCGATGGAATCAAATTCGTAGTAAACCTAAGTGCACGAAAAATCGTTGAGCCACCACGATAGTCCGGGTGGTTCTTGGCATGGACACGTTTATTGACCACACTTCCGGTAGATAGCGTGACGCTTTCAATACGGCTATTTGAGAAGAGCGATTATGTACCTCGGAGCGCGCTGTTTGAATTAACTGAAAGCGCAGGCTAGCTGCTACTTGACAGTCTCACTCCGTTGTGGTATTTCATGCGCAAATATAGAAGTTTGTCGCAATTATATTGGTTATACACTATAGATTTGCGCTACTTATATCGCATGAAAATAACCCTGCCGTATACATAGGCCTACGCTTTGCCCGCCTTCGTATGAGCTGCTGTCTCTCAGAACAGGTACCACAATGCATCGTCTATCGCAAGCTGCCGTGTTCGTTATGGCGTGCGTAGTTTCTGCACACATCCGTTCGCTTGCGTCCTATACTCTTTCCATGCTTGCTTCGAAGTCAGCGATATATGCTTTAATGCTGTCTTGCGGAGTGGCCTTGAAACGCGTTCTGAGTCTCTGAACCGTTGTACGCATGTTCGTAACACAAAACTAACGAACTCGTTTCTTCATCGATCCAGCAATTATTGAGAAAGTTAGAGCTGTATAGTGGACAACACGATAGAAACTGTGCAGAAAAGTAAACACACGCCCGACAGAGCGTTCACTCTTCTTGCCTGCACCGACGGGTAGACACAAGGTCATATTCCCAACCTTGTCTTTTTTCTTCCCTTTGTTTCTCAGAGCAAGTCTGTTCACTTGTCTTCCATTAAGCCGCACTTATTTTCTCCATTCTTCTTTTATATGCTCCGAGTTATTTTCTTCTAGGTAAAAGGTACTTTCTCTGGAAAATCCGGTGAGCTTAGGCTGTCTTCCTTGACAGCGCTTCTAATCAAGAAAGTTCAAATATGTGCTCTTGGTTTAAATTATCTTCTATACATCGGCAGGCAAGGTTCTTGCGCGCTTGCATTTATTACTTCCACCCAAATATGCCCACCGACACAAAAAATTTCCATCTCTTGGAAGCAGTAAGGCGTTGCGTAGGCTTTGTTATGACGACAAGGCATCCGGTATTGGCATAAAGGAGGAATATTTTCTTAGAAATTTCTCATCGACCGGTGTCTTGTCATTGTGTTCACGGTCGCTAACGCTAGGCTCTTTTCTTTTGTGCCTTTCGGCTGTCCTAGTTTTTTTTTATCTTCGCTATTCTTGCGAGGGATCGATATGTGAATGCCGCTGAGTGTGGGGACAATGAATTCCTCATCAGTCAAGAGGCAGGAGTACTGGGGACTGATATTTACCGTACGTGAGGATGAGCAGGTGCAATACCGAGAAAGTCATTACAAAGTAAGCACCAAGCACTATTTACACGGTATCGCTTTGAGAGCTATATGTGTAATACGTGACCTAATGGTGTAATGTTTTATTCTGTTCTTTTTTTAAATTTTTAATTCTATCCGCTGAAAGTCGCCGACGCTCTCTAAACACACTGTTGGCTGCCGGGCTTCTCTACTTGCCTATTTGTGACTCCGTGTTTG
Source organism: Dermacentor silvarum (assembly GCF_013339745.2). Classification (NCBI taxonomy): domain Eukaryota; kingdom Metazoa; phylum Arthropoda; class Arachnida; order Ixodida; family Ixodidae; genus Dermacentor; species Dermacentor silvarum. The sequence goes on along the minus strand of NC_051154.1, from coordinate 234,189,982 downwards.
TGTATACCTGTGCGCGCTGGGTACAAATAATGGCGCGCAATGTAATTATCACGATAAACGTTACCGAAGGAATATTTCAACCTCTATAACGGTTTAAAGAACAGTAATCAATGCGAAGGAGCGGGTCCAACCGCTGTTCTGGTGGTTCCCCAGCAGCAGCCTTGCGACACTGTTGTCTGCTCGCTATGTACTGACCAATTCATTCATTCGTTCATTTAGTCAAACAGGAGACAACTGGACTAAACACCGCAACAGCGACTTGACAAAAGTCCTGACTACCTATTACGTGGCAGTTCAAAATTCAGTGGGCGCGTTCGAAAGCGTCTGTTAATGGCGCTCATGATGTCCGTGAAACACATTCACAAGGTTTTAAGACGTTCTGAAAATGCATCAGTGAACTCACCAGTCAACTAATTTGCCAAACTAGTATAGTTCTACTTTTTTACTAGCTCACTTAAGCGGCTTACCATAATTTGATATCTGTAGCCACGGCTGAACGTATTCACCAGCCATTTCTTGAATACAAAAAAAAAAAAAACAAAAAACGGCGATTCTCCGATAGATACTACAGCGCAATGAATCTTGGAGAAAGCGAGAGAAAACAAGGGGTGAAAGGCGAAGAGGTTAACGAGATGAAGTGTCCGGTTAGCTGCTACACAGGGAGCGGGTAAGGGCAGAAAAGATGAGAAAACAAGATATAAAAGGATGCGACAGAGACACTCGTAAGACTGCCTACGTGTGGGAATGCGGAAGCATTATAGCGTTTGTAAACCCCAGCATCATGAATCTTTTTTTCAAAGCCATAACTTGCTTTGTTTAACAGAAACCACCCTGTGAAATTTGTCGTCAATGCAAGCGTTCTTTTACGTGTTTTTACTCTTTGCACCGTCGGCCATTTTTGATATCATCTTTCGGTCATGCCGACGCCGATGGATTTTCGAGTAATGGGGTATATAACGCATTAAAAAAGAACCCATCAGTTCGAATGCACTGTAGCTTTTCGATCAGTCCCCCATTGCTTTTAAAAAGCCCACCAGTGCATTCAAAGCAGTTCGGGTCCATGTCGGCTGAGACCACGGTTCAAAATTTATGTTGACGTAAGAGCATGGTTGTCAATCTTGTCGAACGTGGTGCTGAGAACTTTTCTTTGTGCATTCAAATGACGACAATCGCACAGAACGTGTGCTATCGTCTCTCTGCACCCGCAGACTTCACATTCTGGACTTGTGGTCATTCTGATGAGGTATAGGAGTATGCACTATAGTAAAAGCTACGCAAAGCCATAGGCGATAAATGAGAGTTACCTCTCGTCGTAGTAAGCCATGCGGAAGGCGGAGCTCCAGGTAAGGATCCAGGGAACAAAGGCGCTGGTTTGTAATTTCTGCCAAATTCCATTGGGCCAACGTAAGCTCGCGAGCAAGCGCACGGAGCTTTCCCACTGCAATAAATCTTGGTTCCTTTGAGGCGGGAAATTGCAACTTTAGGTGCAGAAAAGACTGAGCTACCTTGCTAATTGCCTAACGACAACGCAGCCAGGTGGGCATGCTTCGGAAGGGGATGTTGCAGGTTTTTATGAATGCGGACCTTCCTGTCTTCTTATTTTTTCCTTAAAAGCAATGCGGAGAAAATGACGAGTGCGAAAAGAGCCCCACACCTAACATCACGTGCTCCTTGTTTAACTTTCTCTCCTTAATGTCCTCAGACAAAATTCGGCCGTAATCTATAAAAGTTAACGTGTTGACCACCATACCGTAATACAAAACCCACTCGAATGAAAGAGGGCATCAGTACGTACTCCTAACCACCGCCACGGTTCGTGCCTGCAATAAAAGTTCGCGGTTAATCGTCGCAAATTTTTGCCACTACACGCATAGCATTCTGTACCATTTTACTAAATGTAGCCCAGTGCCGCCACTCTCATAGTTTTGCGCTTGTGTCGGTCGTGCGTGTATACGTGTTTGTGTGTCTACGTTCCGTGTGTGTATGTTCGGGTTATCTGTAACGGAGGAAGGAGGGATATTGTGTTAAGTTTATGCAATGTTTGCTGACTGTGGATATACACGCGCCCATTTTGATTTGCTTTCGCGCACTTCTGCGAGCACCTTTGCGAGGAACTTCTCCATGATGCTCTAAGGCGTAAATTCGCACTTACGTCTGCTTGTCACATTTGTATGCGTATGTATAAATTCGAATCAATCGCCAAACGTTTGCATGTTCGTAAGCGAAAAAAAAAAAAAAAAACAGCGTTACCGACGCGTATACGGCGGTTATGAGTCTTCTTCCTTTACTTGCCTCTTGCTAACCAGAAACGAAAGAGTAGGGACGCCGCAGCTGGGACTCTGCCTGAGCCGTCAGTTTACCTCTGGCCGTTTCGCGGGTGATGGAGCCCTCCTCTTCCTTACCCACCGCCACTCCCTCACGGACACTTAGCGGCGGGGGCGGCGGCCGCAGTTGCGTGTCGCTCCTGCGGCTTTGTTGCTTTGGGCTGGCTATCTGCAGCGGCCACAATGCGACACGCACCTTTTCATATGGGGGCGCAGAGTGGCCGCTGTGTCCTCGCACTTTGTGCCCTCACTGTGGGCAGTGCTAATGGGACTGTGTCGCGCGGTCGCTACTCTGTGGAAGATGGAACAAGCGCTATGGCTTCCCTGGCGCTGGCGTGAGCGTTCGCTCCCGGAGCGTATCTTCTTGCTTCTTCTTCTTCTTCTTCTTCTTCTTCTTCTTCTTCTTCTTCTTCTTCTTCTTCTTCTTCTTCTTCTTCTTCTTCTTCTTCTTCGTGTTTCCTACTGGCGACGCATGATAGACGAGCAAGGTAATTACGCGAAATATAACTTGACAGTGTGTAAGAGCGGGCTGTTTGGTATTCCATTGTTGCGCTTATAGGGCACAGTGTTTGCTTCACGCCTTCTGCGGGGGTGGTGTCTCAGTGGCTATGGCGTTCCTGCTGCGGAGTATGATGTCGAGGTTCGATTCCCGGCCATGGGGGCGACTGCATATTGATGAGAGTGCAATAAAAGAGTCGCTCATGCAGCGCGATTTTGGGGGCCTCCTCTACGGTGTATCTGATAGCTGGAACCCGAGGGGGCTCTTAAAGGGCCCCCTCGCGAGGTTTGACCATTTTAAACAAACTAGCATAGCGTACACATGACGTGATGAGTATCGTGACTGCGAAATATTACGGCCGCTGCCACTCACCCCGCGAAAAGAGCTTAAGTTTCGAACCAAACACTGCGCGCAAGCTTCCTCTCGAGGAAGGTGCGCGACGCCTTTTGTTATCCTACGTGCGCTACAAGGCCTTAAATTGTCTAATCTGACGAGAAAGAAGGGGCCCAGTACCCATTTCTCACGAACCTGAAATCGTTCTGAAGTCTCAAAAGAAAACCATGTCTTCAAAGCTAAATGAATAGCCTATCAACAACGTTAGAGCCTGGTTACAAAAACGCTCTCTAAGAAAGAATAGCTGCTGGATGAATAGCTTTCGAAAAGCGCTAAATAAATGGTTGCCAAAAAATATCAATAGCAGCGGGGGGAAAAAAGGTGCTGAAGGACTTGTGTGCCATAGACACCTCTAAAGGGCCAGTTGCAAGAAAAGTATCACATGGTTATAGCGTAAAATATAAAATTTCTACATATGTATACTGCCAAAAACACAAAAATGACAGCACACAAGCAAAAAGCACAGGTTGTCATGTACGCTTTCGCCACGAAACGAAAAAAGAAAGCTTGCATTACCCATTTTCTTTCTGCATTGCCTCGAAGACGTTTGTAGGTGTCACACTTTTCATAATTAACGGTACTTTGCTTTGCAGACTGAGAACGGTAACCAGATTTAAACAGTCGGTTGTTGCGAAATGTTTGGTTAGTTTGCAATATTCGAAAACGCCGAATAGTTCCTTTTCGAATACGCATCGAGTACTACACACTAACTATTCGTATTCGTATTCCAAACTTGGAATATTCGCCCACCCCTATTAATTTGTGAAATTTCGGTAATTAGTCTATCATGCATTTAGATTTTTTTTTGTGAGGATAATGTCCGCCCGTTTGAGCAATGCAGCAGCTCAAGGATCAGAGTTGTGCTACATCTGCTACAGGGGATTTAAAAAAATTGAATAGTCTTCGCAGAAACACCCGCTATATACAGGGTGTTTCATTTTAGCTGCACCAAATCTTTAAAAATAGCCTGTGGCAGATAGCACAATTATGATCCTTGATCTAAACTACGCGATGAGGCGGCCATTACTTCAACAAGAAATCAAAACGCCTAATTGAGTAATTAGCATAATTACGCTAATTACGTTTTTAATTGATGATTTTACGGCACATCTTTCAATCTACGAATTATAGCCGCTGAGTTCGCAAGGCGTATCCACTTAGAACGAATTCTCAGGACTGAACCAGTTTCGAGATAATAATTTTCAAAGTGTCCGACGAAATGCATGGGCATTATTCCAGTTAACTTTGTACTTCAATGCATAAAACAGCGTTTTCCTCAAAAAGTTAACTGGAACGCCCATACATTTGGTCGGACAGGTTAAAATATTATCTCGAAACTGGTTCAGTTCTCAGAATTCGTTCCAAGTGGATACGCCTTGCGAACTCAGCGGCTATAATACGTAGATTGAAAGATGTGCCGTAAAATCATTAATTAAAAAGTTAACTAGCGTAATTATGCTAATTAATCAATTAGGCGTTTTGATTTCTCGTGGAAGTAATGGCCGCCTTATCGAGTAGTTTAGATCAAGGATTATAATTGTGCTATCTGCCACAGGCAATTTTTAAAAATGTGGTGCAGCTAAAATGAAACACCCTGTATAGTAAGACTCGCCTTTGTCCTCTTCTCGACCGTCCGTGTCTTCTGTGCTGCTTTGAGTATGGAAAAAAATATCGCTTTCTTTGGTTCGCAGCGTACCGTTCGAGGGCTGTACAAAAAGAGTGTACTTCCTATACAGTATGTTCATTATTCACGCATACCGCATGTAACGCCTCCGAAGGACGCGCTGTCCCCGCACCAGTTGCAAGGCCGTGAGGTCCTAAAATGCTCACGAGCATTGCGCAATTTTATTGCCGCTCAGCAGCAACCGATGACTTCTCGTCGACAGTCAATGGGAGAGGAAGGGGTGCTCGCGCTAACAGGCGCGAACGCGCCTATGTGGGCATTAGCAAGCGCCCTCGTGACAGCTTCCAGGTCACCTGCAGTGCCCACGAAAATGCCGGTCCTGCACACTGTCACCTGCCGTTTTATACTCTTTCATTCGTTCGAGTGCGCATTCCTCTACCGCGATTTACCGACGCGGCTTATAGTCATACATTGTTACGATTCAGCGTGTGTTCCAGATTAGCCTGCACCCGCACCGGTTACTGCAGTGCGTTTGCGTTCCGTCGTGCGTCCTCTTGTTTGTTTGTTTGTTTGTTTGTTTGTTTGTTTGTTTGTTTTCCTACCTTTGTTTCCTTTTGCACCAGTATTGGAAATAAAAGAGCGGACACGGGGCACCGTCTGCGTTTTATCGCACGGACGAAACGAAACGGAACGCCGAGCTACATATTATCGCTTCTAGCGAGCGAGAAAAATCAAATAAAAGGGAATAACATCACTACAAGGAAAAGACAGGGAACACCAAACTCCAACTCTTGATGTTTGCAGCTCACACACTTCTCGCACATTCTCGCGGTGCTCTTTATGCTTTGTGCACCGTGCGTGAAGACAAAGTTACTTCCTCGTTCATTTTTTTTTTTTCCTTCTGTGAAAAGATACCAAGTTAGCACGGCAGCTTCCCCGAGGAACGAAGAGGTCGACACTAAAGAGAAACAATAAGTCTGTTTAGACTGATAAGATATTCTCACAAAACTGTATATTCGTGTTAATATCGAGGTAAGAGAAATAGAGTACTCGGTGCACTCTCTACCTCAATCTCTCCACAGCAACTGGTTTATATAACAGAAGAGAGCCCTTTCAGAGCCGGAATGTAGCGTCACGTATTATAAAAGATAAGGGAATTACTTTGAAACCATATGAGGCGTCAAGGAAGGTTGGCTGATGTGTCTGAAAGTTAATCTCACGATATATATACTCCCGGCTGTCAATGAACTGGGACATCGTGTTACTTTCGTACAAACCCCTCCCCAAAGCCTTGAAAAAAAAATACAACAAAAATCGAGAACGCAGTCAAGCATTCGATCACAGTCAGCCTCTTGACGTCACGCTGCACTGCCCTCCACCAGTAGAAATATAAACACTTCAGTCCTAAATTCCATCGTACCGTCTCTTGACTCTTTTCATCGGTTTTTTTTTTTTCTTCCTTTCTTAAACCGGTTGAATTTCGTCTAGTCAATTGTCTCACGAGTGAAGAAAAATCAGTATACCCATATATAGACAACCAGAAAACAAGTACGGGGCCGTTTTATTTTTTTTCCACGTAAGAAGAATAACATGACGCGCATATATGTGTTTATATGTACTGTTTTTCTTGGTTGTTTCTCCTTTCTTTTTCTTTCTTTTTCATTTTCGCGGCATTTGCAGGTGACTAGGTTTCCCCTCCTATACCTCAAAAAGAGGTGATGCTATTTTCTTATGTTGAGAGCTCGATGCGACCGTCATATCCTCTGTCCTTTCTTTCTTTCTATCTTTTTTGCATCTTCTATACCCAAAGCAAGGGCCCATACTTCCCCGGCGAAATCAATTCTGTTGTGCCGAACCACACTCCTGCTGATCGCTTGTCTATAGCCTGGGCAAAGAAAAAAAAAAAGATGCAGATGAAGAGCGAGCGGAGCTGGTTTTCGGTCGAGCACGTGGTGCTTACCCTATTTGCGCCTGAATTTGAAGAAGCTAGCTCAGGCTATGTAGACGCCTGCTTTTGTTTTTCTTCGTTTCTTTCTGAAGATTTAGTTTTTCTCGACACCTGACGGCTTCTCTTCCTCATTTCCTGCTTTCTGTGTTCCTTTTTTTTTTTTTTTACGACCTCCTGAGACTTCAATCGAGAATGAGAAAGAGAACGTTCGCGAACTTTCTCAGCTTGAAATTGAGATGAAAAAGAGGCGTGGCCCTGCTTCAGAGGCGCGAACCCTTTCAATGCATGCCTGAGCTGTAAATATACACACGCGCTCGGAATTCATCCCGATTCGATGTGGAATGAACTAGAAAGAAAGAATTGTAAAGAAGTTCTTCCGCACTTTATTTGGTTGGATTTTTTTTTTTTTTTTTTTACACAGGGAGAAAAGTACATTTCCAGCGCCCTCTAGTATACTTCTGGGGAATAGGGGGGGGGGGGGGGGGGGGGGGGCACGTTTTGTTGACGCCTGCTTATAGTCGAAAACACAAAAACAAATAAACGAAATAAAAAATGCTAAACAAAAAAAACTATGAAATCCACCTGAACGGTATTTTTGAAGGGAAACGAGGGCGGGGGCATTGAATAATAATCATAAGAATAATAAATTTAATAAATACATACCACGCGATGGACGCCAAAGACGCACTTCGGCAAATAAATGAGCTGCGAGATGACGATGAGATGTGCACGTGTTCCCTCACTAATCTATCAATTCTTCTATGGAAAAGTTAAGGAATTCAACGCCCGCGGCCCCTAGAAATCCTTTTTTTTTTTTTTTTTTTGTCAGGGGAGGACTTGGCGTTGAGAGCGATATGCATATACGCGTATAACTGGGAGCCCTCGCGATCTGGGAATTCGAAACATGCGCGCGCAGGCTTGCGGGCTTTCGTGAGAATTACACGAGCTGTTTGAATCGTTTTCTTTCCCGACATTTATCTATTTTCCCCCTTTTTCTTTTTATTTCATTCCTGGGCTTCTTCTGGGGAGGAGGAGCGTGAAAGACATGATGCGAAAGTGGACTGGAAAAATAACTGAAAATATAAATTCCACAAAGGTTGTGGCCTGTGACGTATTACGATGTTGAGGAGAATTGATTATACAAAATGCATAGAGCTCGGCCTGAGAGAGTATGCTCTTGCCTGGCTACTCTGCACAAGAGGAAGAGAAGAAAGTTGAAAGATGATGAGGACAGGAAAAAGGGATGCGTTTATACAATAACCACGTAACACAGTGGCTGCAATCAAGTGTAGATTCAAGTCCGGTGCTCTTCAAACAGTCCGCAACATCCCTTGCTACTGTGTAGTCTTGCTACTGTGTAGTCACACACTGCGGCCTAAATAGACCCTTTCCGAAAATGGTTTGCCTTCCGATGCCTGCCATCGTGGAAGCCAGCATCTTTCGCTTCGGCAGTTAGGGAAGGCCGCCGCAAAATACATGTGATAACCTATACTCATATCGCGGTTTTGGTGCGTAAAACGCCAAAATTTATTTCTATTTCTTTCCACTAGGTGCACGCGCTTCTGAACGGGGACGAGCTTTCCAGAAAGGAGGCGCTCGGGCGGTGCAATTGCTGGCGATGTCTTGCAAAGCTAGATCCACCTTCTCCTCCTCCTGCTCTCATCGGTTCCCAGTGTGCTCTTAAAAGGCTGTTAATAAGAAAACTAGACAACTACCAGCCTTGCAGCTTTGCCAATGTTGCTTCAATAATATATGCTACTCATTTCTCGCCAAGTTAGCCAAACGGAGATTTCGGTGCAGTTGGCCTTTAAGAGGAATTGCACTGGTATAGTCTTAGAATGGACTTTACTTACGGGTAAAGGTAACGTTATTCTCTACTCCTGCATTTTCTGGGCCACATCATACCCTGCAACCGCGCCAGCTCAGCGAGATTCCGATTCATCTTTTTGTGTGTGTTTGTTGTTCTCGCTGCTAAGTAATTGAGCGTTGATATACGCAAAGGCATAGCTGATATCGGGTCAGGGTGGAAACGCTGTATTCGACAGCCGAAGCAGCCGTTCACTTAATGGCAATTACTGTTGAGCTGCTAAACACCGTCAATTTTTCTTTATACAGAAAGACCCCCCCCCTCCAATGCAGGCGTCATTGTTTGAACGGTTGCCTGATCCTTACGCAGAAATCGTATCGGAAAACGTCTGCAAACTGGGTGTAAGAAGCTTTTGTAACGGTGACATCAAGTGAGGAACACACAGAATGAAGGGGCCAGAAGCATGCTGCTTAGAACGCCTTTATTTGCAGTCTATTGAAACCTACCCTTCCTACGTAAATAGGTGTGCAAAATAAATAAACAGATAAAAACAGCCCATGGCCACATCCGCCGGAAGAAAGACCGTTGCAGCGACCCTGCTGCTTTCGTTATGGACTAAGCCGGAACTTGCTCAGCACCGGGCACTGTTCGTCCCTGATTAGCCGCAAAGAGGTAAGAGAAATAGAACAGCTGAAACTGCCTGGTATCCCCCAGAGGAGCCGCCTTTCTTTTGCCGCTTCCGTTGTCAGATTTTATATGAGTTGCTTTGGCCGATGAGACTGTGATTACGAAGTCATTGTTCCGTCCAAGCGCGAACGTGACATGCACTCGGAGCAAGGCGTTGTATAAAAGCAGGCACAGAGAAAGTTCGATATGCCATTGGTGCTATAGTATCTGTTTGGTTTGCAGAGTGCCATTGAGGTCTTGCGTTGAGACATGTAGCCGGGTTTACTCGACCACAATTCCGTGTTATATGTTCGGCTCCAGCGAGTAGCTAAGCTGTGTACCTACGTACGTCACGAAGCGTTTCAGCAATTTGAAAAGAATTACGCGCGATTGTACCTTGTATTGGATTGCAACCTGTCTCCGAAACCACGATGCCACGGGTATGGGGTAAAGAAAGTTAGTGAACTAAAATCGACGTTTACTAATCTTACTGAAGCTAAAGACTACAGTTGTCTAAAATTAATATGAACGGTTGAATATATTTGACTGATGTTAAAAGAAAAAAGAACGAGTTATCAGTGCTTGTAAATGTAACTTGGCTATTTTTTTATTTTTATTTTTGTATCCACTCACGGAATTATTCCTGGCTCACCATAAGTTTGTATAAGCGGCGGTGTAGAATTTATTCTACTCACGGTGCTATGTTCCTCCGCGCTGACCTAGACAAGCATTTGTAGTCCGATCGATTCACATGAAACATATTTCTCTTTCTTTTTTTCTTTGATTTTTTTCTGACATGAAAAATAATATGTTACACCAAGAGATTGCGATAATATTACGCGAGAAACGGCACATGGTATTACGAATTTGTTAGAGTTTATTCTTTCTTTGGTTTTTTTGAAGCCCTTTTCTTGCTTTAAAATGTCTTCCTTCATTATTATGTCTAATGCATCTCGTCATAGGGACGACATATAAATTGCTCATTTATCCTCCTTTCAGCGCGGTCTGAATTGAGGAATACAAATTATAGCCTTTAGCAGCTCTATATGCTTTAAAGATCTTCGCTACTTTTGACCTTTGATCTCCATGAAATCATTTTCTATATGTTTGGAAACGGACCGCGTTTACGTGCATCTTGCCAAGCTGGATGGGCGAGTCGACCCACCCCTTGCTGGCGTGTTAACTGAACTCGCCTCCACGCTTGCTTGGCCCGACACGCCAGCGTTTTCATGAACACGACGACCGAACTTCGGCTCGACAAGTCGTCTCCACCCGACTTCATCGGGTCCTTGCAACGGTATGTACGTTAAACGTACCGTGAAGGTGCACTGGACGTTTCCAGCGCCAAGTAAAGCGTATAGCGAGGAAATCTTGAATCTCAAATATTCAGCCGGGGCTTTACTACACCATGGAATGCACGTGCTTGCTCTAACAAATGCATTTATATTTATTAAAGAGCTCCACACGCTCACGAGACTCATGACGCACGACACGACGCCGTAATCAATGGCCATAAAACAAGTTAACGCGTAAAGAAAGCAAAACAAAAAAAAAGAGCTTCACTGTGACAGGTCTGCGTATAGTCAAGCTGGCTATAGCATTCTATGACAGTGAGTGTACTGCCAGATACAGAGTGTGCCCTATGTAATGTCCGGGTTAAAGATACATTTGCAGCAGCTTCATACACTCGCACAGAATACGCCCGTTAATGTTCCATAGCTAAGGAACATTAGAAATGCTGGACGTACCAGGCTTTCAGGGCAACAGAACCCGGGGAGCACTTACGAAACGTTGAAGGCAAATTCTGCTTTTGTGGTGTCGCTTTTGCCAGCAAACAGGAAAGTAACAATAATCATAATAATAATAATGGCTTTTGCACTCTGCACTACACATGTATACTTACTTGGGGCATAACACCAAGTGTGCATTGTTCTTCGTATTTTCGTATGTGATAAGAGCGAATGTGCTTCCTTTGGCCATGGACTATATGCAGTTCTGCAGGGTTTTTCGTATTTTTTTTTCAGAGAGGTTGTTCTTTTGTGGGATTGGTGGGGAAAGAATAGCTACTCCTATAGATGCAGCTAAACAGAAAGAAAGTCCAGTGCAACGCTGTAGCTACATAAATCAATACACCTCGCACTCTCTGCCCCTCAGTGCTTCATTCAGACACAACGACAAAGAAGCGTGACAGTCATGTGACCACTTCGGCGGATATCTTGAGTGTCAGAGCTAAGTCTCTTTGTGTGCCTCTCTGGCATCAACTTCACACCATCGGTGTAGTACGTCCATGTTGCTGGCGTATATTAGCGCCGTTACTTTTATATTATTTACATCTGCTTCGCTTACAATCCGACTCGAGAAGTACCCAGGGGAGCTTCGAGGGCCCAACGTCTCCTTGACATTCGCGCCACAGAAGAAAAAAAAATATGAAGAAAAATCTGTGATCACTTTTTTTTCCCCCTCTTATTGTACTGTATCCGGGACGACGCCCTTTTTTTCCTCTTCTTTTTTTTAACTTTTGGTGGGGGATTTCTTAGACGAAAGAAGATTAACGCGTGCCAAGTTTCGCGAAGTTAAACGCAGAAGCGAAAGCGCTTAAACTTTAAGTGAATCTGTGCGTGCCAGCTAGCCTTATAGCGCTTCGAACTTGGCGCCCTTCATTCGAGAAGTCATGTAATTCCTTGGAGACGAAGGGCCCAATTTGTCGTCCCCGTGCCGAGGGACCCCCTGCTCTTTTATTACTGCTGCCGCACGTGCTCGAAGGCCACCACTGGCTCCCTCCTCGAGCTGCAGGATGTCGTCGTATCCTACGTATTTCCTTTCTTTGTTCTATTCCTTCTGGCTGTTGCTACTTTCCCGTATTTTCTGCATGCTTTGGAAAATTGTGTATCCAACCTTCTCGCTCCTTTACGACGTATACACCCTCGGCTTTAGAAGCAATGATCCACGTGCCCAACGCTCTTAGAGGCAATGTTGTTAAGGAATTTAAAGTGAAAGGATGCTGATATTTTAGCTGACTAGTCACTGCAAGACACTGTTTCGCTTCGTAAATACTGAGATAACCATAACAGGTGCCTTTTTTTTTAGTAGTAGTAGTAGTAGTATGTCATTCCTTTCTTACAAGCAGCCTTGATGATACCATGAACAAGGCGAAATGAACTTTCTATTTAGACTGAATGTCAAGCGCACGTAAGGGAATGCGTTCAAACAGGGACGAGACAGTCCGTGAGTCGTGCCCGTTATTATGCGTCGTCTTATTCCCTGCTTATTTTCATTCACAATTACCAAAAGGAGAAGCGCCGTGCATGCAATCTTCAACTCCGCTTTATGCGGACAAGCCCGCTTCATCTATATAGCATACATTTGTGTGTCATCCATGGAGACTTGAACTTCTCATACGACAGTGTATGCGTAGGTTTGCGTGCGTTCTGAGTCGGTCTATGTGCAAGCTCCGTCTTTAGCAGAGTTCAGAAAAAATTCACTGTAATTTTATTTTGAAAACATTTTTTAATGTCAGATTGCTATTACTGTGGGGAGGGGGGGGGGGGGCATATCTGTTTTATTCGGGCTAAAATTGACGGCGCATATATGTTGTGCATGCATGTTTTTTGTTCAAATTCGGTTCCCGGGTGCCATGCATTGAATTGCTCGCTTGTTGCTACAGTTTAAACCTTTCCCCCCGAAAATGGAATTACCCAATGACCGCCTCATATTCTGACTGTCACCATTTTGCAATCTGGGGGTGGCGTCAAGCATTCAGAAGCCAGATTCACGACGTCGGTCAGACATTGGAGGCACTCCCGATAGTACGATATATACCTTCCCTTTAGGGGAGTATACACCTTCGTGACTGGCCAATGCACAATTTAGGCTACACAGAAAGCATTTAGACGCTATAACGTCAACGCTAATAGAGCCATTGACTGGCCGGTTTCATGCTCTATGTGATACGTGGGCTGTAGCATTCGATTTCTCGGCTGGCGACCGCCATTTCCAGATGCGCTGCCGCGTAGCGCTGCCGCGTAACTATGGCGTTTTGTTGCTGAGCACAATATCGCGTGCTCGATTCAAGGCCCCGGCGACCTGCACTTCATTGGCAGCCAAAGGGAGAAACGCTCGTGTAGGCTAGATTTAGGTCCACATTTAAAAAGCCCACATGGTGAAGAGTAAACTGATGCCCTCCAATACAGCGTCTTTCTTGGCACAAGTGTTGCGCAGAAACGTTACAATAAATGAATAAATAAATAAGTAAATAAATAAATAAATAATCAATCAATCACAGAACTCACGTAATATTTTTACCCACCCATCTTACACACAACACCTATAGTAAATAACGAGAACTCTTGTTATATATATATATATATATATATATATATATATATTCCCATCTGTTACGCCTCCTGCACGCCTGGACACGTCGCTCGCTATTGCCGCCGTCGCCTTCCAACTCCCGACGCCGCTGCCCGGACGCGTTCCAGTATATGGCAGTCAGCCCATATGCGCCAATCAGCCCCGGGTCCCTCCCAGCGCTACGTTTCTTCTGACCTCCCTGAATTTCCGTCGCGCCGATCCCCATCTCCTCGTCGGCGATCGCTCTCCCCAATGCGTCGCCGACCCGCACCCTCCGACCAGGAAAACTAAGCGCCGCAGTTCGCGAGGCAAGAACTGCGCCATCGTCGAACTGCCCAAGTCCTCGCTCTTCTCCTGCTAACATGTTCGCAATATCTGTCGAAGGTATTTCTACTTTTGCGCTTGTGAACACCGGCGCCGCCGTTTCTGTTATAGCCGCCAAACTCTGCCGTTCGCTGCGCAAGGTGACCACGCCACTGTCTGGACTGTCGCTTCACACGGCAAGCGCGCAGCACGTGACACCTCTCGCAGCCTGTACTGCCCGTGTGCTTTTACAAGGCGTTTTGTACATTGTCGAGTTTATTGTTCTTCCTGTCTGCTCACATGATGTCATCCTGGGGTGGGACTTCTTGTCCCGTCATAATGCCGTCATCGACTGCGCACGAGCTGAAGTTGAAATTTCGCCGCTGTGTGACGCACCATCCCACGACGCTCTTGATCCGCCGCCTAAACTGGTCGTGCAGGAGGACACCGACATTCCACCTGGCTCTTTTGCCCTTGTCCCAGTCGTCTGCGATGCCGTCACCGATGCGACGGTCTTCTTTACGCCATCTGACATCTTTATGAGTCGCAAAGCCGTTCCACTGCCTTTTGCAACGCTTGACATCGCCGCCGGCATCAGCAATATTTTTGTGTACAATCCACTTTCTGCGTCGGTTACGTTGCTTGTCGGTGAATGTCTCGGCCACGTGGAACACCTTGACTCTTCGTTCTTTGTTACCGTGCCAGACGAATCTTTCCATCTTGACTCGAACGAACTCCTCGCCCTTTCAACGCATGATGAGTCGTCGAGTGACATGTTTTCCGGTTCCATCGCCACTACACTAACCCCTGCCGAACGCTCCGAGCTTCTTCAGCTTCTACACCACTTCAGAGATTCCTTCGATGTGTCTCAGCTGCAATTGGGCGGAACGTCGGAAGTGCAGCACTACATTGACACCGGCTTGCACCAGCCGTTGCGTCAACGACCGTACCGCGTTTCCGCCGACGAGCGTCGCGTCACCAACGACCAAGTCGACGATATGCTACGCCGTGGCGTTATTCAACCATCTCACAGTCCCTGGGCATCTCCTGTCGTTCTCGTTCGCAAGAAGGACGGGTCTATCCGCTTTTGCGTTGACTACCGTCGATTGAATAAGGTCACGCGCAAGGACGTCTATCCTTTGCCGCGCATCGACGACGCCCTTGACAGCCTTCAGGGCGCGGAATTATTTTCGTCCCTAGACTTGCGTTCTGGCTACTGGCAGGTTCTAATGGCTGAATCCGATCGCCAGAAAACGGCGTTTATTACACCTGACGGCCTACACGAGTTCAACGTGATGCCCTTTGGACTTTGCAACGCGCCTGCGTTGAACGACTCATGGACAATATATACGATGCGTGGCCTCAAGTGGTCTATGTGTCTTTGTTACCTCGACGATGTCGTGGTTTTCTCGCCTGAATTTCCGACCCACCTACTTCGCCTTCGACATGTTTTGACGTGTCTCACCAACGCTGGCCTGCAAATGAACCTCAAGAAGTGCCGCTTCGCCGCGCGGCAGCTGACCATCTTAGGCCGCACCGTGTCCAAGCAAGGCGTTCTACCGGACCCCTCGAAACTTCGTGCAGTCGCTCAGTTTCCGAAGCCTACTAACGTCTAAGAACTACGCAGTTTTGTGGGCCTGTGCTCATATTTCCGGCGCTTTGTCCGCAATTTCGCATCGATCATGACGCCCTTGACCCAGCTCCTACGCGGTGGCGCGGACCTCTCCTCCTGGTCTCCTGCATGCGACGCTGCGTTTGCTACACTGCGTCGTCTTCTTACCTCTCCACCTATTCTTCGCCATTTAGACCCGACAGCTGCAACTGAGGTGCATACAGACGCCAGCGGGGTCGGTCTTGGCGCCGTCCTCGCGCAACGCAAGCCCGGCTACTCCGAATACATGGTCGCCTATGCGAGTCGTACGCTGACAAAAGCAGAGGCCAATTACAGCGTAACTAAAAAAAGTGCTTGGCTCTGGAATGGGCGCTTGCCAAGGTCCGCCCATACTTATACGGCTGCCCATTTTATCTGGTAGCGGATCACCACGCGCTTTGTTGGCTCGCCACGTTGAAAGATCCATCTGGCCACTGAGCACGCTGGGCACTCCGATTCCAGGAGTACAATATTCGCGTTGTCTACCGCTGTGGACGCAAGCACCCTGTCCCGTTCACCTCTACCTCCCGACTCGGCCTGCGGAACCACTTGCGCTCACCCCCTGTCATCTCTTGACCTTGGCTCGATTGGCACCGAACAATTAACGCCGTGACCCGTGGATCGCTTCTCTTTTCGCCTATCTTTCTGGATAATCGACCACTCATGTATCCCGATCCCTCCGACGCCAAGCTGTTCATTTCGCCATTCGTGATCAGCTGCTTCATCGACGCAACTACGCTCCCGAAGGCCGTAGATGGCTACTATAGTCATTCCCCGCAGCTTACGATCCCAAATCTGTGCCTCTTTTCACGACGATCCGCAATGTGGCCACGCCGGAGTATTTAAGACTTACGAACGTATAAGCCATCGCTACTACTGGCGGGGAATGTACACTTTTGTACGAAAGTTTGTTCAGTGCTGCCCTAACTGTCAACGTCGCAAATTACCACCTTTACGTGCGTCTGGCGCCTTGCAGCTGCTTGCGTGCCCTGCCAAACCCTTCGATCGCGTAGGCATTGACCTCTACGGCCCGCTTCCCATGACACCGGATGGCAATCGGTGGATCATAGTTGCTGTGGACCATTTGAGACGCTACGCCGAAACTTCTGCTCTACCGAATGCTACAGCGCGGGATATATAGCCTCTTTCGTCCTGCATCGCTTCGTCCTTCGACATGGCGCACCTCGAGAACTTCTCAGTGATAGAAGTCGCGCCTTCCTCTCCGAGGTCGTCGAAGCTCTGCTTTCGGAATGCCACATTATTTATCGGACGAGCACGGCTTACCATCCGCAAACTAACGGGCTCACGGAACGGTTTAACCGCACTCGCGGTGATATATATGCTCTCGATGTACGTGGCATCTGATCATGGCAACTGGGACCGCGTACTTCCGTTTGTAACGTTCGCATACAACACCGCGATGCAAGCTACAACGGGATTTTCATCTTTCTTCCTCCTCTATGGACGGGAGCCATTGCATACCATCGACACTCTCCTTCCATACCGTCCTGACGCTTCCGAGTGCACACCTGTGTACGAAGCTACCCGACAAGCCGAAGAGTGCCGCCAGCTCGCGCGCACAAGAACAACAGCGCCAGAAGGAAGGACGCGCCGACTCACTGTCCAGTCCCACGTATGCTCCAGGGTCTCTTGTATGGCTGGCTGTTCCGTGCCAAACTCCAGGCCTTTCCTCAAAACTCGTTTCAAAGTACGAAGGGCCTTACCGCGTCTTGGAGCGAACGTCCCCGGTGAATTTTCTCATCAAGCCACTTTCTCCATCTGACGACATGCGCCGGCGTGAACGTGACCTCGCCCACGTGGCGCGTCTCAAGCCTTACCATGACCATCTGCCAACAACCTCTTAGGTCGCCAGGATGGCTCTTTTTCTGCGGGGCGATTGTGAAGAAGAAGACGCGCCTCCGTCCAGCGGCATCGCCAACGCTCGGCCCGCTCTGCTCGCCCTGTTGGTCGCTGGTGTTCTTGGAGACGGTGCTCCACGCTGCTTCGCCGTTCTTGGAACTCGTAGTGTCCTTGAAGGACACCGCCAATAAACCTCTTCTCAATATATATGAAGTGAGGTTAGGTTAGTTGAATCCGGTAGTTGAACAGGAACTTGTAGGTTGAGGACTCACGTGCGAAAAAAAATACGATACTTCATTTCCTACGTTTCGGCCGGGGTCCGGCCTTCTTCAGGGAATATATATATATATATATATATATATATATATATATATATATATATATCATAAGCAGCAACGTAATCCGTAAGGTGCCCCAATACATATAGACACTCTGCTAGTGCATCAATCTTACTTTTGCAAGATTAGGACCCGCGCAGTTCGCTTGCTACAGTTCTGTCAAGTAACACGTAACAAAGCATTCGTGCCCCTCCCCCCCCCCTCCCCCCATAAAAAAGCGATTTTGGTGGAGGCATCTCTCACGCACTCGATCAAGTCATCGTTCAGCTGGAATCTTTGTTGGTAGCGAACGAGTAAACATTATGATCGGACGCACCGTTGCATGCTGCTCCTGATTTCATTAGCCTTCAATACGTGGCGGTCCCACACTTCGCGGTCGTGCCTAACCGCAGCGTGCGGAAAGCGAACGTGACCGAAAAGTCCCACGACTCATTCGGAAGGGCGACAGAACAGGCCACATCTGCGGTCTCACGGGAAGCTGCGCCTCGCCAATCGAACGGCGCCCGCATAAGTCCACACAGCTGTCTCATAAGACTTGCTACGGCCAGACTGCCCTCTTTGCTTGCACTCTCGCTGCTTTCCACGTCTCCTCGCCTCGAGACCAATACTGCCGAGGAGGCGGCTGCTCAACCCGCCCCTTTCCTCTGTCGGGGGCTCGAGCGCGTACGTTGTGATGGGGTGGAGTGGCACGGCGCCCATTAGGTGGCCACCAAATTGGCCTACGCGTCTTCGAGAGACGGCGGCCCACGCACGCTCCCTGCACGCCCGTGCCTGTATACTATTGGGAGGGTACGCGTGGTCTGCGGAAAGAAATGGCGGGGCGGTAGGAGCGGCCGCGCGCTTTCTCCGCCACCTCCCACTTTTTCTTTTATAGGGACCGGCCACGCCAAGCAGCTCTTTATCCTCCGCAGCATGCACTGCCCCGAACCACTTCTACTACACTCCGTCTCAGCAATTCCGTGCACTGCAGCTAAAGCCACGAGTCGCGTCAGCCAACCAGAACCAGAAGAGAAGCTCCTCCATTGTCCGCCTGCAATCACCCTCCGCGCGACGCGCACTGGCTGGAAGCTCGTCGGATGGATTACTAGCGCACAATGGGCGAGGCCTCCTCCCTCCTCTGAATGCACAATAGGCGCCAGTTACTTACGGGTGAGCTCGAGCCTCTATAGCCTTCGCTTCATTGCACGGAGTTTGCGAGACGGAGTATAGCTCAGACCGCACTTCCCTCGCGGTGCAGGAATTCGCGCTCCACGCTTGCGGGGACGCCGTGACTTCGGCGGCCCGCGGTTCTCTTGCTCAGGGCACGAGCGTGTACTCTGTCCCGGTCACTCGGTCGATGCTGAGGCTGGAGCCTGCATCGTGCGTGGACTTCCGGGAAGCATGGCGGCACGAAAAGCGTAGCTCCTTTTTTTTTCTTTTTTTTTAACACCGGCGTTCCTACATATACACCGACCGCGGCTTTCCGCGTGATTGAGCAGACCCGACTCCGTTCGTCCTTGACGTGGGATGAACCTGTATAGGTAAAGGCGGTTCGAGGTAGAGAGGAGGAACCAAACAAGCGTACGCGTGTAGCGCATGAAGAGTTGGGCCGCGGGCGCCAAGGTACTTAGCGGGCGCATCGTCGCGGGACTTTTCTCGGGACAACCGTTTCTCTTGAGAGTACGTGGCCTGGAGGTTGGTTGTTCCCTATCCGGACAACGCTGAAGAAAAAAGAAGAAGAAAAAAAACAAGAACGGATGCGATCAACTCCCAAAGGCGCCGGCTTTGTCACGTCCTACCTTCGCATTGTGGTGTACCAAAAAGTAACGCAACAAAAACTCGATGGCGTTTGCGGCAGCTGGAAGAAGATGTGGCCGCCGCAAGGTGCGCTGTATGTGTGATGTCTGCCGCTTTCGCGCGCACCCAGTCTCTCGTGGGAATCATGGAGAATCAAAACTTGTCCTACTGAGAAATTGCGAAGCGTTTTTTTTTTTTTTTCCTGTCGTCTCTTGATTTTGATCATAAAATATATTCGTGGTTTATTTTTGTTTTTTTGTAATAACATATCGTTGAAGAACGACTGAAGGCAGAAGTCGTGATTCTGCATCTACGGTAAAATTCTGTGTATCGGCGTTCTGAACTTCCGCAGTGATTCACAATAATCACTTGTCAAATTAAAAAGAAAGCACCAATCAATATGCGTTTTCTCCGCTTAGATCTCGCTTTTAAATAACGGACCTAGAGTGTGTCATTCATCTATATATAGCTAATATCGTTTTGTAAAATTGTCGGTTTACCCAGGCTGTAAGTATGAATTTCTACGTTAATCTAAACATAATCAGCGCACGTGTTTCGTTCCACGTCCCCTGCTATATGTGATGAGAGTCGCGTATATATATATATATATATATATATATATATATATATATATATATATATATATATATATATATATGCGCGTCAAGGCGTTGCATGAACTTTTTAGTTACGCTAGAAACGGCCGCGGGGCCGCAGCCGTACATAGGCGACCTGCACGCCATGACACTAAGTCGGCTTGGCGACTTACGCGGTCACACGAAGTAATTAATCTCTGTGACCACACGAAGTGGTCTCTAATAATGAATCCACTTCGTGGATTCATTACATTACAGATGAATTCACTTCGTGGATTCATCTTGCACACCGGGCAGATTTTGTCCGTGGAGGCTTTGCCCGCCCACCGTATGCCGCCGATGGTAGTAGTAGTTGTCGCTGTCCTTTCATTTCATGGCTCACACTGACAATGAGAATGGCATTGACGAGGAATCGCGTGGACGAAGCGAAATGGTAATATATAATAGGCTTGACTTGAAACATTTTGAACCAGTGGTCGTAATTCTTTTCGCATGGAATTCGACTTCTTCGTTTCGGCTTCTTTCTCTTCCTCTTTCCTATACCCCCTGTGTAGGGTAGTAAACCGGGCTCTCGTCTGGTTGATATTCCTGCCTTTCCTCTCCTTGCTTTCTCTCTGCTTCGTGTCTGCCAGCGGATACACGGCGTGTATAGTCTTCTTGTTGGTATCCATAATTATAGAGATATTAGTTATTCCATGTTTAAGAGTATTGTGCAGCGCCAGCCATGTCGGCCTGGGCGTATTATTGTGTATACGGCTGCTAAGCACGAGATGGCGGGATCGAATCCCGGCCGCGGCGGCCGCATTTCGATGGGGGTGGAATGCGAAAACACCTGTGTACTTAGATTTAGCTGCACGCGAAAGAACCCCAGGAGGTCCAAATTATTCCGGAGTCCCCCATTACGGCGTGCCTCATAATCAGATCGTGGTTTTGGCACGTAAAACCCCATAATTTGTTTTTGAGCGTATTATTTGCTGTTGCCTGTTAACTATATATACACGTCTGTACATGTGTACAATTCTAATTATACGGTTCTTTCGCCTACGTTCACACTGTCCGCCGCTTCCTGCGTTCGATCCACAGTGGCATCGGCGAGCAAGATTTTATTATTCGTTACATAAAGGTAAACTCATGAATTTGCAATGCATTTTATTGACTTTTCTTTGGATACTCTTTGTAACTCATAATAGCTTTCACGAAATTGTGGACGTCTCACTCTGAAAAAGCTCGCAATAGGAAGCGTCTCATGCTTATTAACCAGCACACGTTTGCCTGAAGACAAGTGAAAAGGGAGACAAACCAGTCAGGCAAATGATTTGCACACGCGAAATCAATGTGTGGTAGGGTTATTTACGTATTGGATGGAGCGATTCGAACCACTCGTTTCCGATCCCTTCCTCTATAGCGGGAATGCTCACGGAAATCCAATGCTTAACCACGCGTCACACATGCTATAAAGCGCGGGTATGCAATCACTTATAGGTATTGTTATTAATGATCAATTATAATAATATTGATAGTGATAGTAACAAAAATGGCAGTATTGTTTATATCGTTAACGGAAACTTTAGCGCGCGCTACGCAGTGTCACACACACAGCGATCACCTCAAAGGGCTATATATAGTTGGCGTTGACGTACACGATAGAAGTATACTTGCGATTGTGGCCTAATGGTTATAGCATCTGGTTGCTGTGCTGGTAGACCGTGGTTTGATCACACCATGAGACACGTAGTTCGTATTTTCTTATTTTTTTTAAGTGTGAACTATTCGGCCAAGACAGCAGCAGCACCCGGCAGTACCCGGCAGTCACTATACGTGCCACGGTCAGGAAAGTTCGGGAGGGTTCGCAAAGGAAGCTCCGCTTTAATAAACATTTGTGAGCCTCTTTCTTGTGCCTTTTAACCAAACAACTCGACGTTTTGTTCCGCGAGGTTGACGCTCAGTGCCTAGTTGAAAAGAAAAACAAGCATTTATGTATGCACGCCGGTTCACCCGGTATACTTCGAGTATACTTCGAGCAGTGACGTCGCTTCAACTGTTGAATCTGTTCAATTCATTATTCTATAAACATTACATTTCAAAACCTCTATGCCAGAAACACCGCCAAAAGCGACGAATTAGGAACAGCAAAGAAAAGAAATAAAAAGAAAAGAAAGAAAGAAAGAAAGAAAGAAAGAAAGGAAAGAAAAGAAAGAAAGAAAGAAAGAAAGAAAGAAAGAAAGAAAGAAAGAAAGAAAGAAAGAAAGAAAGAAAGAAAGAAAGGCAAACTCTGACTTATTCAGCCTTGTTAATTATTAACCTGCTAATTGCTCATATCGCATGTTTCTATGATTAGTTGTACACAATGCGGTGTAAGCATGTTCGAACTGATGACCTGTGCACAAAAACTCAGTTGAACGGTCCTCAATACCTTTAGATAAGGTGCCTTAAAATCGCATTTGAAAAAAGAAAATGCGTTCTACTTTTCAGAAACCAAATTTTGACCTCACTGCGACTGACCCTCAGGCATAATAATGCAGGCACGTGCATAAAGCTTGAAACTTGGAAGAGAGTCATGGTTGCGAGATAACTCAAGTCACCCGAACGGAAACTCAGTGTGCTAATACGTTTTGCAAACCTCTTAGATTCTGCGTTGCGCAATTCACAAAATTTAAAACCATCCTGTGGTCGAATGCCCTTGATTTACAAGCATCAAATAACGGTAGTGACGCGGCGTTTCTTGCATGCATTATCACCACCAGCGTTGTTTGTGCTTTTTTCTCTCTCTCACTCCCTCGTTATACATGTCGCGCCCACTGAAGCTTTTAAAAATGCGCGGCTTCAACCTGAAATTTTCTTTTCTTTCCACCGTCATGCATGGGCAGCTCTGTACAGCGAACTCGGCGCGGTTATTGCAGGGGAACTTCCATAAGCATTTTCTTGACGTCCACTTTTGCGTATCATTCTTTAAAGATGCTGGGCAAAGAGGAAGGAAAAGGCAAAATGTAACAGACAGCCTGGTAAGGTTAAAGAGGTTAATGCCTCAAAGCCACAGAGACGGGATCGTGGTTCGCGCGAACGCAAGGCAGTGCTCGTTGTGCACAGCTCAGGATTCCAAGAAGCGAACAAGAAGCTATAAGGCAGGCTTGGGAGGCCCGAGAGCGCGGGAACCATGTCCTGCAATGAAACCTGTACGCATCAAATTCACGAGCAATAAAAAAAAAAGAGGGGAATTCAAACCGCCTCAGGCGTTAGCATATTTCTTGGGAACGCGCCTTCTTGGACACCCTATATAGCCCTGAAATTTCTCGTGTTTTTCTTGTTTTCTTTCTCTCTCTCTCTCTTTCTCTTCACTGAAAAAAAAACACAAAAGACGTCAGTACCATAACTAAACAAAACGTTCACACTTTTCTCAAGCGAGAGCGAAACGGCGTGTATAATGGTTGGTCCGTGAGGTCTTTGCACTATCCAGGATGAGAAATTGCGGCTCCTGATCACTCTCTCTCTCTCTCTCTCTATATATATATATATATATATATATATATATATAATGCTCGTTGCCTCTAACAACACACTTAGTCCACCAGCAGTGCCTCACGCAGACCCGTTGTATAGGTGCATGCACGCGGCCAAGGCTTGCTGCAACGCTTTTGGAACACTTCCATGTTTGTTCCCTTGGTCTCAAGGCTTCGCTGTTCTGCTCATGGCATGACGCTGCGCCGCTGACTTATGTGGTTGATTCTATGCTTAGCACGGCGTATAAATGGGATTTACGATCTGGTTCCGCACAGCACTTGCCTCATCCGCGCCCATGGGTTTCTCTGCGCGTTGCGTGCCTGCCTCGCTGTGGCTATGCCCGCATTACGGGCCAACTAATATCTTTATTCTTGCATTTCTCCCGTTCGATGTTCTTTTCTGGCTGTTCTTTCTGGTTCGCTTGCGAGCTTATTTGTTCAAGTTGTAGCCTTGGCCTTTCTTTCTGGCACTTGACGAACAGCGCTGTGTGTATCTTTCTTCATTTGCCCTTGTCTCTCGCGCTGTTCTTATTTGAACAAGAATTGTGCTTGCTTTTTCTCATCGTTCTGTTGTTGGGACAGTTGGTGCGTCAAATCCGCATTACTGGAACATGTTTTGACTGATAGTCTCTTTTGTCCTATTATTTTTACGTGGACTCCCCAATGAAGAGACGGGTGGAATCGTTGGAAACCCAGAGAGAGGAGGTCCCGTGTTCACCATAAAAACAAAAGCACACACGCGAGAATTGTTCTTACGAACAATTCTATAGTTCGCTTTATGTCCACCATCAGGAATGGCTGAAATTTACTCTTACGAACAATTCTAGCGTAAGAACTGTTTCGTGAATACGGGCCCAGGTTCTGTGTATGCCACGACTTAAAAACTTATAGACACACGAAGAATAGACTACTGCTGTTTTGAAAAATAGAAAAGTGTTAGTGAAGCGAGTCTTCTTCCTTCATTTTTCTAGAGTTACAAACGTTTCGTGTCTAGGGACCTGGGGAGGTGCGAATTGCATGCAGTGATGCACCGCTAATGGGGTAATACTTCCTTAAGCAATGGCTTATAACCCCGTAAGCGTGCCCTCCCCATTACGACGACAGAAGAGAAGTGAAATTCTACACTGGAATGATGAGCGGCAACGCAGCCAGCTGTGGAAGACGATGACGACGACGAACGCGGGAGCAATGGCACGGGCGCGTGCCGAGCGCGAGCACGAGCCGCTTGCTTACCGTAGTTACGACGACGACGATTACTACAGGAGATGCCGACAGCCCGGGCGCATAAGGCGCTTCGCACCTAAAGGTCTTGCTGTTTTGTCACTTATTTGGATCAAAGTCATTACTGCAAGATCTTTACGCTCAGCCGAAACTTGTCTTGCCTACACACGATTAGTCTTCCATGCTGTCAAACTTTTTTTTGTCTGGGTGTGTAAGGCAAACATAGTGCCACACTATCCCCTCAATGACAGCCGCCAATTAGCACAATATTTCACGTGATCGCTAATGGTTCTCTCTAAAATCAATTAGCTGCGGCTGTAAAATAGTCTTTTCAATAAGTTTTCGGTCTCTTTCCTTTCTTTTCTTTTTCTTCTTGCGCCGTAAATGTTAGCTATTGAAGTGTGAAAGGAGACGATAAAAGGTCTCCTAACGGTCGCATTAATTCGTTTAAGTAATTCATTCACATTGGTAGACGCAACTACCGAGGTAACTGAGGGCACCCTTTCCTCGCCTAGGGCATTTCAATCCTACATTCCCTTCCCCAGAATAGCATATAGGCGATTATCTAATGACAGAATGGCATAAATCTATGCTTTTCATTAAAGAGCCTTCTCCCTGTCTCTCTTTCTCTCAATGCCAACTAGGTTTTTTTAGACAAAAAGACCAAAAGCGCATTTTTAACTTTATGTGTGTGACGCATTCGAAAAGCTAACTGTATCGCAAAATATACGCGGCATTTCGGTTTTTCCTGCGATGCTGTATTTTTTAATTGAGTATAGGTGATAAATATTGATGGTCAAACTCTGATTTGGCATATAACTTGATTGCGGACCACCATTTTTTTTCTGTGTTTCGAGCTTTAGATCTTAAGATCTCGAGAGAGAGAAAAAAGATAGAAAGGCAGGAAGGTTAACAAGGTTGCACCTGGTTTGCTACCCTGCTCTGGGGAAGAAGGAATCTATACTATGTCTGGACGAGCGTACGTGTCAATATGTCGTGCGGCTGTGTTTCTTGCAACCGTGTTCTTGCGGCCACTATCGTCTTCTGCTCTGCATTTTCATGCTCCGAGAGATGGCTGAATGGACTCTCCGATAGCATAAATGTCTCGTAATATCGCAAACGACACCCGAACGTTTCTCACTACACATGCGTAATATTTATCAGTACTTAGGTGTACTTAGCAGCGTCAAGAAAACAGTGTATTTCACCTCTTATAACCTCAATCATTTGCGTTAAAAAATATATCCCAATTTAACTGCAAAGTATATTTGTGTTGGGGACAACGTCCAACCTTATTTTAACGCTATTTCTAACCCTATAATGGAAGACATTTATGGCCTTGTTGAGAAAAGCGGATACCGGCATGGGGCGAAAACCATTTAGACTTAAATTCTTCTTCTGCAGAGACGTATTTTTTTTTTACCTTGGGTCTTATGCCGCATTGTAGAATGCGTCATAAGACGCAATCCTGTTGTAATTGGCGCATTTTTTTCGGCCAGTTCGAAATTTGATGGAGCGGAATGAATGCAGACCTATATGGGTTTGTGGCGATCTTCAGCCTCGAGTGCATACGGGAGTGTATACGGGAGTGTATACGGCAATGCACGAAATGAAGCTAGTTAGTGATTTTCTTCTCCTGTATGTCGCACAGAAAATAAAAGGCAAGAGAATAAATACAGGGACAGAAGCGCAATCCGCCCCTGCAAAACAGCAAACAAGACAAACGCACACAATTACGCAGACGCACGCACGCACACACGCACAAACACTACAGCGCCTGTGTGATCTAAAAGAACTTACCCGCTTTGCCAACGATTTCATTGTGGTTTTTGTGGTTCCTTCTAAACCGTCAGTTGCTGTCAACTCCCGGCTCCACGTAACCCCTCAAGCGAGTGCCTAAACCTTCTCTCAAAATATCACTTCGAAAAAGCAACTTTCTTCGCAGAGTTAATTGTCTTCTTTCTTTTAATTCCGTTTTATTCCGGGACGGCACAGGTGGTACAGATTTTGGGAGAGAGACAGCTTATGTAAAAAAAAAAATGATCAAACGTGCGGAAAACGTTGAGTCGATTTAAGCCCCAGTTGCCAGTCCGAGCGTATATAAGCCCTGAAAACATACGCGGAAACAAAAGTGACGCACAGACACACATACGTAAGATTAAATTTTATAAAGATGGGCGCTATATAGGCCACGTCGGCTTCCATTATACACATTTATACCTGGCCGCTCCCGCTGCATGCATGAACTGCGAGCGTTATAATATTAGCATGTATGCATTCCATATATATATATATATATATATATATATTGTATTTACGCTCCGCTCCCCCTCCCTTTGCCATTCAGTCAAGATAATTTTGATTAAGCGCGTCGACTCTCCGACAGCGTAATTAGAGATCACGGACTAGCGCTGCTTCCAAGGCGCTGTTTCTGAGTTCGTTATATGGCGTTTGCGAAAGCTTTCGTTAGCAGTGCAACTTTTATAAGCCCTCTGCCCGCCACCCACAGTGACACGTCAAACATGCACCGGCAAAAAGTCTTTGTGAGAATATCCGTGAAAATGCCAAACGGGCAAAACTCAGGTCAAACGATTTCAACTATCTCGGAAGTTCGTTTAGTCGTTTATTCAGAGCACAGCGGCGATCGAAATGAGTGCACGTGCGTATTTTTACAACCTCCCATTTTTCTACCATTCTTCTCCGGGTTCTCCTGCGCCGTCCTTGCGCACTTCAGCGCGTTAGCGAAACTTAATTAAGCAGGAGTGTCTTGGACGATGGACGATGCCCCAACTCTTCTTTCATTGTTTCGCTTTCCTACCTTTCCTCGAGTTCCATATGTTGTTCTGAAAAGGCGTTTCAAAAGCTTGGCTGTTCTACGATATATATATATATCGCGTAAGGTTAGTAAATTTCAACCACAACCAAATAACAATTATTGTTTCATGGGTATAACGGTTTAGTGAAGACCCATTGCAATCAATCAATTAATTAATCAATCAATCAATCAATCTGTTTATTTCCGTCTTTCGTATACACGATACAACACAAATAGGTGGCAAGAAAGAAAAGCTGTTTTGTCGCAGCTTGACTGAGTTCTTGCCACCCGTACAGCAGCAAATATGCATTTTCCCCGCTATATATAAGGCGTCGAAGCTATATAGGCAGTCATTTCTGTACTTCCTGCGTCTCTTGAAAGTGAGAACACTCGGTATTTCTTAACGCAAAACAAAAAGACATTTCTTTCCGGCCCAGAAATATAAAAAATTTGGCAGTAAGATGCATTCTCCACGAGTCGCGAAGGGTTTTGGTTTATGTGAACTCGTTCGTATTGAAGAAATTATTAACATTCAGCGGGGCTGGTAATTTCGAAAGACGATCATGGAACCTTCTTGACGTCAGTAATGGAATGGCCGAGCTTCAATGCTTATTCAACGCGTCATTTCTTCTTGGAACCTATATAGTCAACGCTTCCAAGCACTGAGCTGCGCATAACAGAACTACTATTTTCCGACGACCTCGTTGCAAGCCTGCTTCTTCAAAACCTTTCTCTGATTGCGCACGCATACCGACAGCGTTAATTGGCAAGCACAAGTGCGTCAAAACCATCCGATCCGTGGGGCCACGAGACGGAAAGATGGTTTCTTGGTCTACTGGAAACTATTCGGAAGCTTGTTGGATGCGCTGTTAGGATATATGGCCAATCGTGCACGACGGATCGGATGGTTCGGCGCCACTGTTTCACGCACCGCCGCAGCAGTATTTTATTTCCAAAGGAAGGCACGACTTAGCCGGCTTAAGTAACCTCCGATTTGCTGAACTCTTCGGTATGCCTGAACGATCGGCCTTTTGTCGAAGCTAAGGAGCCTGTACTCGCCGTTATCCAGCCCACGAAGGCACACTTGTGCTTCTTTAGTTCCAAAAAGCGACAATCTTGCGTACACCACTGTACAAACGCCGTTCCTCATCCAGTTTACGTGCATAGTCTAAACTCTTGTATTTTATCTCTCTCTCTTTCACTCCCCATCCCCCCGTTTAGGGTAGCAAACTGCACAAAAAAACTAGTTAACCTCCCTGCCTTTTCTCCCTTTCCCCCCTCTCTCTCTATGTCTCCGATGCAGCGAAAGGCTGTGGGTGCTTTATGTTCAAGGTCGGAGCACGTAATTCACCAAAGCCGAGTTCAGCAACGTTAAGGAACCAACTGAATGCGGAATCACTAAACTTCTATACTATGAACTGTTGGGCCAAACACCGTTGCGCCAAGGTAGCAGTGCTCAGATATACTAAACATTGATACGTTCTGTACAGTAGTCAAATATTATCCTCATAGTTATAGCGTCCCTGAAACGAAGTGCATATTATAGTAAAACGGCTTATTTTTATTTATTTTATTCATGGGTGCATCGCTTTTCAGCGTTCTAATGATATGAGCACACGCATCGATAGGTTCCTGCTGGGCACTTTATGGAACAAATTTATGGCTGACAACGCCACAAGCTTGGACTATACTATCACGAAGTGCTGTACAAGTGATGTTTCTCAGGCCATCGCCTAATTAATAAGTGCACTTATTCCACTTATTTGGCTCCCCATTTAGCACCGCGCGGCTGGTTTAAATCTGTCTTGTACACTGCGGAACGAACTACATCGGGCACCCTGTGATACATGGCTGCTTCATGTGCTCGCACGTGTGGCATCACATCATCTACCATTTTAAAACGAAGCCTTTTTTGATGACAACTTCCTTGAGTTTGGTGTGGGAGCCTGGACATTGGGTCGGTCGCTATCTCGCTGGATATATATATATATATATATATATATATAGAGAGAGAGAGAGAGAGAGAGAGAGAAAGGTTATATGAAAGTACCCGCAAAGTGGTTTCTATAAGCCTTCCTGGCCAAGTATGCCCGCATTTATTTTGCGTAACCAAAAACATTACTTCCTACCTAAATTATGAACATCTAATGTCGGCTGCATCTCTAAAGCACACCAATCTGTTAACGAAATAGGGATTTATATTTAACGGATTGTTTGGTTTACTTCATTTTCTTTCATTTAGCCACTGAACAGTTGTCACTGGTTGCGTGCCACTTCTTGGCCAGTCCTCCAGAATGGCGACATCCCACTATGACGCAAGATGTACAGAATCCCCTAAATGTTGCTGGGTACGTGTGGTAATTTTCTGTGCATGTACATCTGTCACTCCCATTCTTTCCTCGACAAGCATCATACATCGACTTCGTCCTTGTGACATCGCGGCGTACACCTATCACACAGTGCATCCACCTGATTCGGAGTTTGCATTTCGGCATAGCTTGTGAGCGATGTACGCGTATTGCATAGACAAAATAAATTGCAGGAAAACAAAGTTGTGACCTTTGTGGTGGATAAGCGTATTTATTTTTATTTATTCTTTTTTTTTCATGTATATCGGTACCTTTTCTAGTAATTTTCATCGCTCAACGCGCCTATAAGCCCATATATAAGTGAAATGGGGTAGCAGGAGGCCCGTGCTTTCAATCTCTTCACCTCATCCCCTGGCTAAATCTATCTATCAACGTGCGTCCTCACTGAAGCCTGCCACATAACAACTGTTTGCTGTCCTTCTGTTGAGCTTGTGTCGCTAGAGGTCCCCTCGAAGTCACAGTTACCAAAACTATACAATCATGCTGCATTTTTATCAAGAACTTTGCGGTGAGGACACGCAAGAGGAGAGACGAGAGGTGCCATGGCAACGCAACGAGAGTCACATACCTGCAAGCGAAGGCAGGCTTGGCCCTTTATGACTTCGAAACAGCACCCGCTGTGACCCTACGCCGCTATTGTTTTAGAAACGGGGAAGTTGGTGCCGCAGCGGCGAGCGCTCGAGTTGGTTTGCATCACGGCACAAAGGCGCTAATCTCCGGCCCGCAAACGTTTTAGGTCCTCGCCCCGCATTTCGACGCTCGTGCAGCGAGACAAGCGTTCGAATGCCGACAGCTTGAGACTCTTCATTAGGCGGCGGGACGTGAATGGTACGAGACGGCGCTTGTTTGAACATTCCGAGTTCGCGACTCGTTGACAGGGTTTCAGAGTTGTCTTGCGAGTTATAGTGCGGCTCCTGTTGAATGCCCCCGCTGCATTCGTAAGTTTTCGGGGTAAACTTATGCGCATAAATTATGCCTCGTTAAAAAAAAAAAGTGCAGAGAACATTCACTGCAAGTGCGCAATAAGGCCTAACTCTCTTTTATTTCCAGAGAAGCGTCTTCTCTTACGTACAACCTCCCATTTCGTTTTCTCCACAAAGAAAGGAGGAAAAAAGAGAAGTCAGCGCCACTATAGGGCCCGTCGCCTGCAAGTCATGAAATGCAAGCCACGCCGCCCGTGCACGAACACTATACTGCAGCACCATCCAGCGCCATGCCTTCTGCCGAGACTGGGATATTGAGGCGCTATGGCCATGAAAATGTGCTTTGTTGAGAAGTGAGTGAGGAAGAATAGACGACGTAGAGGATGAAAGGCACATATCGTCTGGTGTGTCCGGGTTGATGGCAGGAAACGGAACGAAGGAAATGGAAATATGTTCTAAAGGGGGTCAATATTGATCAGG
Source organism: Dermacentor silvarum (assembly GCF_013339745.2). Taxonomy (NCBI): domain Eukaryota; kingdom Metazoa; phylum Arthropoda; class Arachnida; order Ixodida; family Ixodidae; genus Dermacentor; species Dermacentor silvarum. Next base: position 234,158,539 of record NC_051154.1, on the reverse strand, counting down.
ATATAGAAGAGAGAAAGAGTAAAATTAGTCAAGAAAAACCAGGCCAACCTGGACACAGTAAAGGTAAAAGCAGACGAATTCAGGCTGGTGCTCGCAAACAAATATGCAGCTTTAGAACAGGAAGAAGATGAGATAACATAGAGGTGATGAATGAAACCGTAACCACGCCGATTTCAGAAGCAGTAATTGAAGTGGGAGGTAAGGCACCAAGACAACCAGTAGGTAAGCTCTCCCGAGTAACAAAGAACCTAATAAAGAAACAACATAATATGAAAGTGTCCAACTCAAGAGATCCGATAGAATTCGCTAAACTGTCAAAACTGATCAACAAGAAAAAAGTAAGGGATATTTGATATTATAACGTGGTAAAGACTGAGGAGGCAGTAAAAAAGGGCCACAGCAAGAAATAAGTGAGAACAAAACTTGGCATAGGACAAGGCAAGATGTATAGCTTACGCATTGAAAGATAAACAGGGCATTGTCATCAGCAATTTCCGTGATACAGTAAAAGCAGCGGAAGAATTCTATACTAACCTGTACAGTATACCCAGAGTAGCCACGCTACCTTCATTCGACGTAGTGGTGAAGAGGATACAAAGGCTCCTTCTAGAACTAGCCATGAAATTAGAAGGGCCTTGCAATACATGACCCAGGGAAAAGCGGCTTGAGCAGATGGAATAACAGTCGACTTAATCAAAGATGGAGGAGATATCAGCTTGAAAAGCTTGCGGCCCTTTACACGCCATGCCTCACGACTTCAAGTGTACCAGAGAGCTGGAAGAATGCCAACATTATACTAATCCATAAGATGGAAGACATTAAAGAATTGAATTATAGGCCCATTAGCCCATTATTGTATAAAGGCCTGCGTATTGTATAAAATATTCACCAAGATAATTAAAAAAAACAGGGCAACACTTGACTTCAATCAACCAAGAAAACAGGCTGGCTTCAGGAGGGGATATTCTACAATGGATCCCATACATGTCATCAATCAGGTAATCGAAAAATCTGCGCAGCACAATCAACCTCTCTACATGACTTTCACAGATTAGGAAACCACATTTGGTTCAGTAGAGATACCAGCAGTCATAGAGACATCGCGTAATCAAGGAGTACAGAAGGCATACGTGAATATTTTGTGAAATATCTACGAAGATTCCACAGCTACCTTTGTTATCTGCAAGAAAAGTAGAAAGTTACCTATCAAGAAAGGGGTCAGGCAAGGAGACACAATCTCTCCAATGATGTTCACTGCATCCTTAGAAGAAGTATTCAAGCTATTAGACTGGGAAGGCTTAGGAGTGAGGATGAAGGGCGAATATTTCAGCAACCTTCGGCTTGCAGTTGACATTGTCCTGTTCAGCAACAATGGGACGAATTAAAACAAATGATTGAGGACCTTAACCGAGAAAGTGTAAGAGTGGGGTTGAAGATTAATATGCAGAACACAAAGATAATTTCAAATAGCTTGGCACGGGAACAAGAATTCAGGATCACCAGTCAGCCTCTAGAGTTTGTACAGGAATACGTTTATCTAGGTCAATTACTTACAGGGGACCCTGATCATGATAAAGTAATTTATAGAAGAATAAAATTGGGCTGGAGTGCATTCGGCAGGCATTACCAAATCCTGACTGGGAGCTTACCACTGTCGTTGAAAAGAAAAGTGCACAATCATTGAATTCTACCGGCGCTCGCATATGGGGCAGAAACTTGGAGGTTCATCATTCATCATCATCATCATCATTTATTTTCCCTTAAGGACCCCTGTCGGGGTATTACATAAGGGGGGGTTACAGGAGGTAAGAATAGGAATATAGACGTGGTTACAATTTCCTACAGCCTGTGGATTACATTTGAGAACACAACTAAAAAGAAAAAAGGAACACACACAAAAAAAAAGGAAAAACTTCGCGGCACACCGAATACAATGCAAAAGCAAGAAAAAAAAGAAAAAAGAAAAAAAGAAAAAGCGAAAGAAGGAAAACACAGTACGGTCATTATAAGGTTAGAGTTTGAGGTAATCAGTAAGCAGCCGTTTAAAGATAATGTGGTTACGCTCGCTGACAACTCTATCTGGTAATCTGTTCCACTCTGCGATAGTGCTAGGCAAAAACGATTGATTAAAGGAAGATGTTGAACCATGCAAGCGCTGGATGCTGCAAGAGTTAAAAAGGCGACGAGATGTACGGGTTGGTGGAATAAGAAGCTTTCCATGCAGATGTGGGAAGTTATAATATATTCGATGGAAAAGGCACAGCTTTGCAATTTTCCGACGCAACAACAATGGTTCGAGTCCTAAGGTTGATTTAATCTTACTGATACTTTCTTGGCGGCTGTACCTGGAAGTGATGAATCTAGCGGCACGATTTTGTATTGATTCTAAAGTGTTGATCAAGTAAGCTTGGTGCGGGCTCCAAATAGCTGAGGCGTATTCAAGTTTACTTCGAATGAAAGTTTCATAGGCTAGTTTTCGTGTCGATGGGGGGCACAGGGCCAGGTTGCGTCTGACGTAACCAAGTGATTTAGTAGTGTCGGTAGCCAATTTTGTGATGTGGTCCGTCCAGGTCAACTTGCTGTTAATGGTGATACCGAGATAACGATATGATTGAACGGTGGATAGGGTTGTCGAATTTAGAGAATACTGGTATTCCTTGTTAGAGTGCTTACGGGAGATCCGCATAACTTTACATTTGGAGATGTTAAGTTTCATAAGAGAATTGGAACACCAGGTTTCTATTAAATGTAAGTCTTGTTGAAGTATTGCATGGTCGGTTTGGTCCTTGATGCGACGATAAAGTACGCAGTCGTCTGCGAAAAGTCTCATAGAGGATGAAATGCCGTTAGGAAGGTCGTTTATGAAGATGAGAAAGAGAAGGGGACCGAGGACAGACCCTTGTGGTACGCCGGAGATCACGCTAGAAGTGCCAGAGCAATGATTTCCGACAGCTGTGTACTGGAGGCGATTTGTTAGGAAGCAATGAATCCATGACAGTGCGAGAGGGTCGAGATTGAGGCATGAAAGTTTGGCCAAAAGTCGCTGATGGGGAACACAGTCGAATGCTTTGGCAAAATCTAGGTAGATGACGTCAGTCTGAATTGATGAGTCTAAGTTCAGGTGAAGATCAGTAACAAATTCAAAAAGCTGTGTATCGCATGACAAACCAGGCCGGAAACCGTGTTGATTGTGAAAACAAAGAAACTCGAGAACAACTTGAGGACCGCGCAAAGAGCGATGGAACGAAATATGTTAGACGTACGTAACGTTAAGAGACATGAATAGAGTGGTGTGGATCAGAGAGCAAACGGGGATAGCCAATATTCTAGTTGACATTGAGAGAAAGAAATGGAGCTGGGCAGGCCAGGCCAGAAAACTAGGTGGGGTGATGAAATTTGGAAATTTGCAAGCGCAAATTGGAATCAGCTAGCGCAAGACAGGGGTATTATGAGATCGCAGGGAGAGGCCTTCGTCCTGCAGTGGACATAAATATAGGCTGGTGAGGATGATGATGATTGATCGGATCAGAGCAAATCAATTAGCAGGCGTCTTATTTATACCAAAACGACAAGAAAAATATTCACAACATCTAATGTTGAGTGGAACGATTAAGCGCTTTAGGAGTGAGAGGGAGGCATCAGTGAGAAGAGAGCCAAAAGGTCCATTTGATGATTCACGTTTTTATAGCCGGCTAACTAGCTCTCGGAGAAGGAAGGTGAGATTGATTGATTGATTGATTGATCGTAGCACTCCAAGGAAACTCAGGAACTATGAACGATGCCCTGGTAGCACTGAGGGCTCTGTGTTAATTTTGACCACCTGATCTTCGTTAACATGCACCAAACGCTCGGTACGTGAGCGTTTTTGCATTCCACCGCCATCGGAGCATGGCCGTCACTGCGGGTAACCGAACCCGCTACCTCGTGCTCAGCAGAAAAGTGCCGTAGCCACAGAGCCCCCATGGCACCTAAGGTAAAGGAGGAAAGAAAAGCAGCGCGAGATGCACGAAGACGGAAACGCTCCTGTTTCTTGTGTATGTTGAAAGCGAATTCGGTTATTTGCCGAGCAGTGGCAAAAAGCCTATGCTTTTGCCTACTTAAACGTTATCTGCGATTTGTCATCAATGTAATTTGACTCGAACGATCTCACTCGCGCAAATTTCCCAGATGTCATGCAATGCTCGATGCATGGCATGTCTTTGCGGAAAGCAGTGAGTGTATTAACCCGACGAATTTAATCTTCATGAAATAATTTCCATCGTTATGCTTTTTTTTACTATTAAAACGCGCCTGTATTCTATATTGAGTGTCCTTGTGTTTCATCAGAGGCAGACATCTTACTTAGCAACAGTGTTGACTGTTACTATGCAGCGTGCATATCAGCACGAATGTTTTGATGATAATTTACGAACCCTTCAGAAGCGGTCGGATAAGCTTCAAACTTATGAGAGAGTTAACTGTGCCAGATTTGATTTTCTGTTCTCGGGTTATTCTTATTTTCCTAGGCCTGTTTGCTAACAAGATTATTAAGACGAAATCTGTGCCACTCGAGCGTCTAAGCCAGTGGATATGTGCGATAGATAAAACAATATCTTCACCGACAAGACAAAACCGCTGAGTTTCAGACGTAAGTGCTGTATAAGCCACTCCGCGGCAGAAGCTAACACGAGACCGATAACTCGGAACATGGATGGTCGGTCGAGGAAAGAAAGACTCATTTCTGTCTTGGAAACGTGTACTGAGGGACGATTTTACGGCAACTGCAATGCTTAAGTCAGCTCCACCTTTCTCGCGCGACGATGGAAGAGCCTGTCAGCTTAAAACGCCAGAGTGACAGCGTGGCAAAAGAGGCACTCGCGTGCCGCCACGCTTTGCCCTCTCCCCCCCCCCTCCACCCTCCTTTCACGCCGTCGCCTCCTTTCACGTCCTTCCGCACTGTAGCGCAAAAGCGACGTGACAGAGAACCGAAAGGGCGAAGTTCGCGAGTGAAAGGCGGCACAAAGAAAGAGGAGGGCTTTTATCGCGGGACATCGAATAAAAGAGCGAAAACAAAAGAATCGTGAATTCGAGGTGCCGCAGGGCAGACCGCAGACGTAATAGAAAAGGAGTGAGTGAGAATGTGAGCACTGCGAGAGAAAGCAAATGCCCTGACTGTGTTACTCTTCTTTCTTTCTTCACCTCTCTCTCTCTCTTTCGTTTTCTAAGCAGTGTGAGTAATAGCAAGCCGAGAGCCAGGCACGTGCGCTATCTTCAACGGCTGTGAGAAAAGCAGGCGCAAAACGAAGTGTGTCACGAAAAAGAGCGCGCAGAGAAAGGAGCATATTATAGTATAGCGGAGGCATGAACGGCAATCTTCTCGCTCCGTGCGTGCAGTGTTGCCGAAAGCCGTGCGTGCGACGCGCTACTCTCTCTCTCTCTCTATCGCACGCGCTTTTTCTCTCTCGAGTCGTAGTAGTTATAGTAGTACGCCCCCCTCGGCCAGTGCTATAAGGGTTGGGCCCTCCGCACGACCTTAATTTCGCGGGCTCGCTCGTAACGACTCTGTCTTCGCCCTCGTCGTCGTCTGGCTGACGCCTCCGCACGTTCCGTGGTTGCCTGGGCAACCGGCGTTTCTTCTTCTGCTTCTACTATTTCTTCTTTTTATGCTGTCCCCTCCTCGCCTATGTCACCTCGACAGTGCCTGCGCGACCGACGCGACTGTCCCCCATCCCTCGTGTTTTCCCAACGCTCTCTCTTTTGCTTATGTGTTATATTTCGCTCTTTTTTTTTCTTTTTTTTTTCTCACTGTCCCTACAACGCTCTTTCGCATTCTTCCTGCTACGCAAGTGAAGATAGATAACACACAGCATCACTGCAGGTACTGCCTTCCTATACCTTCCTATTTCTTTCACTGAGGCGCCAAGCTGCTGCACCTTTCATATTTCCTCGTTTCACTCTTGAAATCTCTCTAAGAAACGAAAAAAGACGCAAGAAATTAGTGTTGTACAAACTTCTAGCGTGTGTCCGGTGGTAATCCTTAACTTTATACCTCTCTCAACGGCTTTATCAGCGTCCGCATGCTCGCAGGTCTCGTGGCTTCACGTTTCATTTTTCCCTCATGCCCACTGACCCAAACAAAGTCAGATTTTTAGGGGTGTTTATTTTTCTTCTTCCCTTTCTTCTTCTCCTAGCGTCGTTTGCTTGTTTACTTTTCTTCGGGCCGTTCACTATTATTTACTCTTCTGCACCCTAAATTTCTCGGTGGGATTTGCCATCTTGCTCTTTTCGCTTCGCAAAGCTGGCGCGTCGACGTTGCGTGCTCGCGATTTCGTGAGTTTGCTCTTTGTGCGTGTGCTTCTTGTGTTACTGCGTAGCTGAAGAAGTTCCCTCGTAGTGCTGCCCTGATTGGTAGACGATGCGAGCGCGTATATCGGCTTTTGTATTTCTCCTGGACGCGCACTCACCATTGCGCCCCTTGTGCTTCCGGGTGTAATAAATCAAATATGTTTGTTACAGTGCTCTCCGGACATGTGCGTGTAAGGTGTCTTTTTGTCCGTTCGCTAAGCATTTCGCTTTCCTGTTCTACCTTCTCGCCTAGGAATTCCCTACATTTTTTTTTCTTTATGCGAAGTCTGAGTTAGCAATACAAGGAAAGCAACCACGTCTGGGCTATTTTGAAATGTTAGACATTGAATACCTGTTCATTTACAGACACTGACACACTCTTTCTTTTTTTATGACTGCCTCCCCCACCTTCTTTTTCTCACTTAGATGTCCTACTACTGGATGAACAGAAACAGAAAAGACAGGGGAAAAGTTAGTAGTTAGACCTTTGGTCTGCTACCGACTTAGCAGTGTTAACTGCAACAAAGAACCGGTCACGAATGTGACGCAGAGCTCTCGGCAACTTAGAGGTAAACGAGCAACTAACATGTGCGAATACTGTCTTGTAGCGAAGCGCAGAAACTGTGATTACTACGTGAAGACGCAGTAAACACGAATGTTCAGTCAGCTAGAGTTCACTTTACTCTGCGCTGTTATTAAATATGTCTTTTTCGAGAGCTAACGTTGATTAGGAGGCTCAAACTATATCTTCAGCTATTATTCCGCTTCCACTTAGACTTCATCTGGGAGCATTTATGTGGTGGTTGTTTTGGCAAGCCGTAGGCAACCATTTTGTGCTGACAACAAAATTCGTACGACGGGACAGTCAGCGATAGCTTCGTTAAATTCTATGCAGAAAACATTGCGCCACGGATGGAAACCAAGTGAAACCGATGCGGAACGCCGCCTTGAGATGTGGCTCAACGGATATACAGACAGGATATTCTGTTGCTAAGCACGAAGTCGCGGGTTCAACGCCTGGCCGTGGTGGCCGCATTCCGATGGCGGTGAAATGTGAAGTCGCTAGTGTGCCAAGCCATAGCCTCCTCGATGCCGAGCATTGGTGGCGTGTGAAAGAACGCCAGCCACTCAAAATTAATCAGTATGCCTGCACTGCAGCGTCGTTGTATCTGCTGCGTTGCTATGGGAAGTTAAACCCCCTCAAACGGTCAATCGGACTGAGTGCTCTGTTTATTAATAGCCGTACTCATCGTAAATAAATCATCAAAGCACACCGGGCTTCCCCACGAGTGCACTGATACACCTTCTAGTGCCGGAAAGTATCGCATCAGAGCAGAGTTTCCCAATTTTTTTAATTTTATACTGTTACTTGCAAGCACATAAGTTTCTTTTTATTTAATAAATGTATATTATATTTTGCGTGTATTTACTACGGTCTCGGGTCTCACCACGCGGCCTTCGAGCTAGGTGAGGCTCACAGAGCTCATCCGCGCGGTCCGCTCGCCATCCTCAGCGCTCACACTTCTTTTCGATATAACATACCCAAGCTTTAGAAAACTCTCCCCTTTACTCCAGAGTGCAGCAGTTTCGGCGCGCGAAGAGCCATATATATCATACGACACGATGGCTGATGCGAATTTGAGACCCCCTGCCTTAAAAGCCATGAACAGTGCTGAGGATGTGTGATCAATCGAGGAACTCAGGGAGAACAATGTGCTGTAGCTTAGCTTAAGGTACCACATCGGCCCGGTGTTGTATTCATTACGTACACGGCAAAGAACCACCCGATATTCGGTGTATAACAAGTTGACGTTGCATGTTAAATCCTCACCAGGGGTAGAACAACGCACCCTTGCCTGTTGTCGCTGAATGTCTTTCGAAGACAGCAGAAAAATAAAAACGGGAAAGAGTGATTGGGGAGCAACGTAATGAAAACCGAGGCTCATGAGCATTTTTCCAAAAACGCTTTAGGGAACCGCGATATAACAGACTTTCGCACTTGAGCGTCGAGTGAATGATGAGAAGGAGGATGACAAACGATTTACGGTTTCCGCCCTCGAATCCTCTTCACGAATACTTCAAGGCCACCGCCGACGAATGGTCGGTGACGGCGCGAGAAAAGCGTCCCGTCTAAAAGGCGGGAGCAAAAAACGATCGGAGATCTAGGTCGGCGCCGGATGTTTTTCTTTCCTTATTTTTTTTTTGTATGTTCTCGGTGGTATATACAATATGATCACATGTCCCAGCTGTCTCGGATGCTTCGTCGAAATTACACTAACGTCCATGAAGTGAAATTACGATGACGACGTCAGATCATTTCTTTTTCCTTATCTTTTTTTATATTTCTTACAATTTTTAGAGATAGCTGGAATATTTTTTACGTCTTAAAAGATGATAGTATAACAGGTAATGCCCGTCCACTATAATTTTCTGTTATATCTTAAGCTATACTTAAATGACGACTTAAGCTATACGTAAATCACGCGATGGTATGGTATGATAAAACTTTATTACGGTCCGTCGGAACGCGCGTCAGCACGTAGCGGGCCGCTCCTACGTCGGTACAGAAAGGCCGAGCCTGTCTGCTGCGTCGCAGGCCTGATGGACACCCCATAGCTATGTTATGCTAAATTACGACTTTATTGCTGCGGCAACACTAGGCTTCATTGCGGGTAATTTTCAGCTTTCCTGTAACACTTTCGTTGCGATCACAAGCTACCTAGCTTTCTTTTCTCATGTTTCTTAGGGCCTGAGTATGAATATAGTTTTGGCACCTTTGTGTGGTATAGACAGAACTGGGTGTAAACGGACGTGCAGCAGTCATACGCAGAAACCTGCACCCATTCATGTCTTACTCAGACAGGAAGTGAGTGCAACCTTGTAGGAATAGTGCGGAAACGTTAAGGTTTTCCAGTCGACAGCCTATACGTATAAAGACATCATGCTGCCCCAAGAATCAGAGCCGCCCGAAGCAGCGCCCATCCAGCGAGTCCCGTAGTTATATAAAGGCATGCTAGTGGTTAAGCTGAACTTCAGTTATACGGCCTACCGTATAGTTATACTCCGTTATAAGAGTGGCTATGGAGAACCAGCGCTGGCCATGCGGCGCTACAGCAGTTAAGTGTAGAACTAAAATATGCTGACACCGTGCGGTAGGCAAGTCACGAAAATGGCGTGACAGACGGGTGTCTGTATCAAATTTTGTTTTAGCCCGTTAAATCAAGCCAAACTCTGTCTATGGTCACGCGCGTTGCGAGGAGCGCATGCGTGCCTATTCGTTCTCAGGTCAGAATCTGGACACATGTTCCTCAAGACTATAGCGGCGAATTTGTCGGCGCGAAATCGCAGTATGTGCTACTGCACGTTTTTAGGAGCAAAGCTCCTTAGGCTCTCACGATGTCCGTTGTCGCCGTCGTCGTCGTAGCTCCCCGTCGCGCACGCAGCGCACATACCGACCACGCGCGCAGGTGTTGCACCGGCGCCGCACCGCTGTCGCTACACTTAGCACTGCAGTATGGAGGAGCCCGAACGTATACGCGCAAACGTCGTGACTCTGATCGTATACACTTAGAGAACGAGACGCGGCAGCCCAACGGCAACGCCGCGAAGCTAACCCCGAGCTACGAGCACGAGAAGCAGCAGCACGCCGGCAACAGCAGCAAGACCCCGAAGCGAAAGCTGAAGCAGCAGCCGTAATCGTCCAAGGAGCTTCGCTCCATCATCAGCATTCACTTCGTGGATCGGCTGCCAATTTTTTTCCCCTCCTCATTGGGCTGTGTGTTACGGCGGTGCTATTGGCGCGCGAAGTTTAAGCACACTTGCACCCTTAATTGCACCGTTAGCGGAACTCCGGTAAGGCGTTAATATGGTTTAGCTTATAGGCCAACTGCAACGAAATTTTGGACCACGTTAAATGTCTAGTTTAATATAGCGTAGATAGAGCAACCTCGAGGATAAATTTTGCGTTTGAAATATACGAGTGGATGCGCGTCACGAAAAGCTCGCAAAGTTGGAAGTTTTTGATACCTCACCGAAACTCCGCCGTTGCCGCTTGCAAAAACTGACCAGAATGACGAGATCAGCGTGGCGGCACTATACCTCCGAGATTGGGCGCCGTCCGCAGTGCGCCGAGGATCTCAGAAGCCACGTTCCGTTAATCATCAGGTGCCCGCGCCGTCTGCAAGGGGGCTATTAATTAAATTGTGTGTGTTTTACGCGCCAAAACCACGATATGATTATGAGGCACGCCGTAGTGGAGGTCTCCGGGTTAATTTTGACCATGTGGGTTCTTTAACTTGCAACCCAACGCATGGTACACGAGCCTTTTTCCATTTCACCCCCCATCGATATGCGGCCGCAGTGGCCGGTATTTGATCCCGCACCCTCGGGCTTAGCAGTGCAACGCCGAAACCACTACACCATCACTGCCCCATCACTGTCCAGGGTGCTATTCAATGTCTGGTAATAGTAATAAGAAGTATACATATAACCAGCCCTGTAGATTTGCCAAAATTCCTGTTGTAATATATACTACTTATCTGTAACCAATTTTGCGGAAGGGAAATTCTGTTTCAGTGGCCCTTTAACTGTGGTTAGGTGGCGGTGTGGCTACAGGGTGTGAGACGCTTGCTGCAGGCTATAGCTGCCTTTGGAACGATAGTTTTTGTCGAAGTTCATTCATGAAAACCAGCATCACCATTGTCACGCTGTCAACATTGTCAACTTTGTCAACATTGTGAACAATGCTAAGAGCTAGCAATGAAGTATCGACAATCCGGCTGCGTGTCACAAAACCCGTGCCATTTGACGATAGCGGCACCGAGCAGCTAATGGCTGTCAGAACTCTCAGAATACAGAATGCCGCGTAGAAGTACTTCCAAAGTGTATACTAACTAGCTATAGGTGGGTTGGTTGGAGGGGGACAAGTATGAAACTTTTTTTTTCTTTCTTTCTTTGTTTTTTTTTGTTTTGTTTTGTTTTTAATCAGCTTATGCTGTCACGGAAGTGAACCGGACAAAGCAACCAGTGAAAACTGTTTTCTGGGGAGGAAAATGAGGTTGTACGGCTCGCTGCAGCCTAAAGTCAGTGATGAAGCGTTGACATCGAGATATACAGCGGAAAGAACTAGCAACGAGCACATTATGCAAGATGCAACATCGTGTTCTGCGCTGCAGGCACTAAATGTACGCGTGCTCGATTACGTGCGGAAGTGGCCATTAATATTTCACTACGACTGTTACGGGTTATTATGTGGCCATCCAGACATGCAGAATGAAGATGCCACCGAAAGCAACTTTCCTCAAGTTCAAGTGCGACTGTTCAATATAACCTAGAGGCCCCGCATCACCGCCCCCCTTATTCACACGATGATGCCACCTTCGATAATCTGTACTGCCTTGCTCCTTGCTCCTCTGTTGATTCCACCTGCGTGAATACTCCCGGAAATCTGTGATTCCGATACCGTTATCAGTTGCCGTTAGCGCTCGAATGACGGCTGCCTCGGCTGTCTCTATTGTTTGCCTTGGGTAGTATCCGAATGGGGCAGCCATTTCCGCTTTCATTCTGACGGGCACTTGCCCATAGTATTGCTGATCAGCTGGTAGGCGTCGCGCATCCGCTTTATGCACCTAGATGTCATCGCCCTCACAGATGTCGCGCCAGGCAGAGACGTAGCGAGGGCACTTGGCGGCTTGCGTAAGCAAAGCGCAGGTATCGGCCGTCGTGCGGATTCGCCAGGACGGAGGCACAATGTGAGTCGTGCTTTGTGTTTTGTTTGCTGTGCTCTTCGCTTGGGATGACCGATGCGCTAGTATGCGCATCTGTCAGCGTCGCATCCACAAACAGGCCTCGAACCTTTGGCTTTTATCGATTCCAACGATGGCAGCGCCAGCTTTTAACTGAAGTAGTGGCTACGCTTTAATGAACACTCTGCGGAGAATTTTCCGCTATAATTCGTAATCCCTAACTATGAGCGTGTACACGAAGGTATTGAATGAAAAAAGAGTTACTCAAACTTTTTTTTTAATACAAAAGTCGCCAATTCTCGCATCCTAGTGCGCGTACGCATTGCATAATATATACGGGGTCTTTTTTTTCCCCCTCGTTTAGTTAAAGCTCACCTGTGGCATGTGGCACAATTTTATTTCTTCAGCTGGATTACTCTCCAAGCGTACGTTATTCGCACAGAAATCAAAATGTATATTTGACTAGTAAACAGTATCGCTATAGTTATCTTTTAAACTAATAATTTTACGACACATATTGCTATGTAGGAATTGATGCCGGTGACTGCAAAAGTCCTGCCCACTTGGAACGAATTCTAAGGATGACGTCGAGCAGAGCAACCAGTTGGGCTTGTTGGTTGAACATCGTAGAAGTCTACAGCGCGGAACCGACGAAGACGAAGACAGGAGAGGCACACAAAGCACACAGACACAGCGCTGACTTTCAACAAGAATGTTTATTTTGCCGGTGCACAGCTAGTTTTATACTGCACACTTGATAAAAAACAAGAAGATTCCACATGCGCACAGAACCTGCTCATAACGCTATCGCTCCCTGGCATTTGAATCTAGGAAGGTCAGCTCTTTTTTAGAGAAGGCTATCGATGGACAGCTAACGCACTTATTTCCCGCACGTGTAATTGCGGCAGCCTCATGAATTCCTCTAGTAAGCCTTACTAGAGAAATTATCGAAGCAGATAACAGCCCGCATGTGACTTTCATTTAAGCAGGTAAGCATCTATACCAAGAACCAAAGATGCGCTAAACTAATTGCGTCTCTTACGTCGCAAACTATGAGACACGTATGTAGTCCAGCAGCAGGGAATCATTCTATCTCTCCTCCAAACGCATGGCGTTGCTTTGCATTTCGTCCTGCTATACCTTATAGTTCGGCCATTCGGTGTTCCCCCCCCCCTCACCACCCACCCCATACCTGGACCCTTCGCTCCTTCAAAGCGAACACGGAAACGAAAAACGCATAAATAAAGCATGACATTTATCACGGGAACTTCTGCATGCAGACAGGATTCGCTTTGCTATATACATGCTGCCGCCGCACAGCCTGCAGTAACATGCAGCAAAGCCACAGTAGCACGTCGCGGAAAGATATTGTCACTATACTGGAGGGCCTTCCTGGGCCGTAAGAAGGCGAGTGACTGCTTTCCGCGGTTAGTCTCGAGGAACGGCGTCCGGCTTGTCCTGTTGGCCGAGAATGCACGGCCCTCGCGAGACGTGCGACAAAAGCCTCGTGCGGACGCAGGACGTCGTTCGAGCTAAGACTGGGGGGCCCCAAGAGAACTCGCTCGTCGAAGCGAATGAAAGCAAAACAATACAGACAGACAAACAAACAAACACTGTATGGGTCCGATGGAAAGAAGAACCCGAAACTTCTCCGGCCGGCATACCTGTCGGCAAAGAACCGGAAGCAGGAAGAATGAGACAAAATGGCTCTCTGTTCTTGCCTTGAAGTGCTGGAGGCTGGAAAGTATGGATATAGAAAGACGCGAGAGCAAGTAGGTTACTCGGAAGAAGAGAAAGAGAAGGGTGCACGTGTACACGTATTCATGGAAACTAGAGGCAAGAACCAACAAATAGTAGGGAAACCGCAGTGCGCGAAAGAAAGAAGGGTTGTTTATGTAGTTATATAATTGGTTAGAGTGTGCGAGTACTGGCGGAAGAGGGTTGCTTGCGTGGGCGTCGTGTAGTTGGCATAACTTGCGCCCATGCGCCAACGAAGATCGCCGGATGTTTGCCTGAAAGTGCAAAAAAAGAAGGTCGCTCATCTGCAGCAGGACAAACTTATAAATTGGCTATTGGTCTTGTCGCTGTTAAAGAAAAGTGCAAGGAGTAAACGAACTTCCGCGTGTTCTTGCGTGGTCTTGTGAGTGTATGCCACTCGCCGCCTGAGCCGGAAGTAACAAGAGAAAAAGAAATCCCTACTAAAAGCGCATTATGGAGGATTATTTATTTCGCATGGCGTGTTGTCTCTTACCTGTAGTGATGTGTGATTACCACCCTGAAATACTGGTTAGGCAAAAGAAGTGTAAAACACCTGGGGCTTGTGTTGGCCTATTATCCCTAGATGTAAAGCGCCCCCCCCCCCCCTTTTTTTTTTTTTTAACTGGAAGACAGAACTCCGAAATGGAACTATGTATGACTTGTTGCATAACAACCGATCCGTAGTTCTTTCTTTTACCACAGTGTTGACACTTACAATGCTTACTTTTCATAAAAATGAATATAAACATTTTTAGGTTTCTAAGACAGAAACGATTGCGTTACACATAAGTGTTAAGATAGTGCTATCACTCTAAAATAATTTACACCCCTAAAAGTGAATAAGGGTGTCAATGTGTCCATAACTCACACCTTTACATCCTCTTTGGGTGTAGCGTGTGAGTTATAGATAGATTTACACCCTTATTCATATTTAAGGCCGTAAATTACAGTTTACCTGCCGCACCAGTTCAGTGGCTACTACGTTGCGCTACTAAGCGTTAGGTCACGGTAGATCCTCGACCGCAGCGTTGGCATTCGAACGGGAGCCGAGTGCAAGAACGTCCGCGTATTTAAGCGTATAAATGCCCATCAAACAATACCAGTTGGTGGAAATATTCAGCCTTCGACTACTGCCTCCCTCATAGGCCTCTTTGCAACCTTGGGACATTATACCGCAGCAACTGGTACTATTTACAAGCCTCTGTTTAAACGATAATAGGAATTGACTTTTGAGCAATGAAGACGTAAGAATCAAGCGTGGGGCTTCAAAATTTGTCCGGTCAGGTTGTGAACAACACGTAAACGCGTCTGTCAAGCCTAAACTGAGGATGCCATTGCGTATAGCGCGTAAGGTCGAGAATTATGTACGCTAAAACCATGCGTGACTTACAATTTCTGAAACGTAATATGCCTTACCGGGCGCCCCATAATTAATAATAGCCAGCAGCAAATTCATCCCAAGTGGATACACCTTGCAAACTCACCGGCTACAATTGGCAAATTGCAATATGTGCCGTAAAGTAATTAAATTAGTGGATTTGTGGTAATAAGTTGAATATTTGTTTCGCGTTTCTCGTGCAAGTAACGTCCGACTCTCTGAATAATCCAGCTCAAGGATTAGAATTATGTTATCGGCAACAGGTTATTTTCGAAAATTCCATAAAACTTAAAAATGATCACCCTGTATGTCGAAAGGGATAAAAAAAGAAAGTAGTTCTAGGCAGCCAGACCAAGAACTCGGGATTGAAAGACATTTCGAGGGGAACAGTGCCCACTGCTCCACCGCTTTTTACGAGGGCTTAGAGCACCGCTCCCTGCCGACGTTCATGCAAAAAAAAAAAAGAGAGAGAGAGAGAGATTTACCGTCGACCTGCGCGCAAACCCCGTCTGAAGAGAAAGGTCCCGCAAGAATTGTCTCTTGCGCGGATAGAAATTAGGAAAGAATTTCGAAGGAACCAGAAAAACAAAGCTTCAAGAAAGGAGAGAGGCAGAACCGGAAACTTCAATCACAGCACGGAAAAGGGTTTTATTGGCAGCACGCAAAGACTGAGACGCAGCAACAAATTGTGCTTTTCTTCCTTTTTCTCTTTTTGCACTTTCATTCCTTTCTTTTTTTCTCTTATCCTTTCTCACACTTTCCTTTTCCAGTTGCCAGTCTAGTTAACGGTGATGGATTTCACTTCAGCTCGTATTGGTAGCGGCTCTGTTTGGTCTACCGATATTTTATTTTTATTGCTACTATTATTTACTGCAGCTATAGAAAAAAACGCCATTTTTTTTACGTCAATACGTATGTTGTGCATGTTTTCGAAACGCCAGCACATGTTTCTAGCAGTGCGGACTCAGGTTCCGTCACCGCATGGCAATAGTCTCTGACGTCTTGGGGCGGCCATGAAATGATCGCGCAATATTTCCCAATAGATTACCATTAGTGTCTCTTTCAGACTATATGATTCTAACTGGTCTCGTTGGTTCTCGGAACTGGAACAGGGCTATCTTTCCGAGAAATTCCGCAGATTGAAATTGTTTTGGTAACGCAATGGGAATAGGGTGAGTTACGCATTTCGCACTGCGGCAACCTAAAGAAATAATAGGATGAAAAGTGGTGATAAAATGAAGAGAGAGACTCAATGACGCCTTTGACTGGTTGACTGCCAACGACTTCGAAATATAGCACCGGTATTCGCCAGCATTTAAGCTTCAATCAGGCAGACTTCAACTACAAGTACCAATGTAAGAGCTACAAACCGGTTCATCAAGAAAAGAGAGAAATAGGAAAGAAATAGTGAAGTTAACCAGCAAAAGATGCCCATTTGGTTAGCCTGCACTAAGGGAAAGGGTATGATAGATGAAAAGAAAAACAGACGTGAAAAAAGAAAGAAAGAAAGAAAGAAAAAAAGAAAGAAAGTCCCGCGTACACACTGAGACACCTTACAGCGTTCACAGTCTGCCACGCCTTCAAAACGGCTCATAAATGACAAACGCTCTGCCTGTAGCATATACTCACCGTCTGCTATGGTAACTCCCTACAAGAAAGACAGCCGGGACGAGGACGCAAAGAGGAGCGTGGGATTACGAACTGAGAGACTATTTCAAACTGACTACGAACTGACAGTGATTACGAACTGACAGCACTGGCTTGTTGCCACCATCTTTTACGAAGCACTCTTTAGCAGTGCCCCTTTACGAAGCGTGTCTACAACCTTTGGTTTGTTATTTCCTGATAGTACGTCATGGGAAAAGCTGTGAGAACTTGAGAAAAGCCAGACAAACACGTGGTCGCCCACGTTGTACATTGACATTCGGCAAGTATCAACAAAGAATAAAAGATTGCCGTTTCGGCACCGTCGCGCACCTTATGTTTGGATGTTCTCGATTTATGAAATAAACGTTATCGCATTACAAACAAACAGGCGCGTAAATAAAGAGAAATATAGAGTCGCCGTAGAAGACACGCCTGCAGTGCAGACTTGTTGTAGGCAGAACTATACAAAGAATCTAACCACGCCCAACGCCAAGTCTGAAAGTGGAGTGAGCCCCTTCGCGGGAATGCTAATCACCCGCAGCTCTGAAAGCTGTCGGTTTGTGTGTTCTTAGTCTCGGGTAGCTGCGTCCCTTTCGCAAAGTTATTTCTCTCAAACAAAGAAACAAAACAGAGACAAAAACAAAAGATTTAGACGCCCTAGTGGCTGCAGCTGTCTCACCCAGGGGCCGGACGTCGTCATGCTTCAGCAGGAATGCGAGCTTCCAACGTTCACGTGACTTAATTAAACGGCTCTCATACTCCCGCTGTTCGAGCAGCGGGAGCGTCAGAGTCGACGTTTAAATAAGTCACGTGAAGGATACCACTGCGCACCGATTATACTTTATGTGAGAGACGCAACGAGGCAGCTTCGCCGTCTGGCACTCACATTCTAGTTAGCAGAGTGGCATACCGCAAATGTATAGGGCGCCCCAGACTGCACCACCCTCCTAACTCCAAACTAAACCATTCGCTGTTCCGACGCGAGGCCCCTCTTCTGTGTAGGTTGTGGTTGGGAGTTGCCTTCACGAAAGTTTATATTCTGCACTAATTGGAATGACTGATAATGCGGCGTGCGAGGTCTGTATACCTGCGAAGAGGACATTGTGCCACTGTCCTCGAATAGATTTGCGAATAAAACCACTATATACAAATGAATTGGGATGACTGGCCGATCGCCCACTGCCCGTACAGACGCTTCTGGAACACAGCTGCCACTGATCGTTGGCCCGGAAAGCAGTGAAGATGCTTTTGTGGTTTCTGCGAACTGGCCCTGCGCGACCGGCCGTTGATTCCGTGGTGCTTCCGCCCACGTGCACGCATATACCTCGTCTTTCTTTCCTCTCTTTTTATCATCTTTCTGGTCCCTCCCACCCAGCGTATAGGGTAGCCAACCAGACGCTTTTAGGGTTAACTTCCCTGCTTTCTTTGTTTATTTTCTCTCCCTCTCTCTTTCTCTGACACTGCCGCGCTTGTTTTCGTGCATGCGCTTGCTTTATCCGCTTTTCTTTCCATCATTATTTCTCCCCTTACCCATTCCGAGAGTATACGGTAGCCAACCGGAGGTTTCTCTTCCGTTTAATCTGTCCTTCTCTCCCATCTCATATATATATATATATATATATCAAGCATATTAAACTTGTTGACCTCACATTACGGAAAACCTATAGTTTGCTGCAACATTCTTCTTCAAAAGTTATGATGCGAAGAACAAAGTAGGGACTTATTTTAAACGTCGCGAATCGAATACGTTGACTTGATGACGTCGTAGCTTTCATTATTATTCTGCTTTGTCTTGCTTTTACAGAGGATTTTGTTCAAGCAGCAAGCGTTCCGTCGCAAAACTCTTCTTACCCTGACCCCTTACTTCTAACGAAGAGACGAAACATGAGACGAAAAAAAAAATCGTGTGTGTTCAGCTTCTCTGGATCGAAATATAGTTTGGAAAATTCCTTACCGTTCGTTGTGCGCCCTCGAATATCGTCATTTTTTTTTGTCAGTAATATAGCGGCACAAGAAGAAAGTGTTTATATAAAACAAAACAAGGAACTAGCGCAGTGTTAGGGAAGGGTGAACGGGCGGAGTTAGGGACGTGGTGTTCTCTACTGAGAGCAGAAATTTCTCGTTCCTTAGTGGTACTCGTGTGACACCCAGAAACGCCTCAGTGGCGCACGGCTAAGTAGTTGCGATCACCTGGACCTGCCCAGCGAGTAGTGAAACATACAGTCTGTTTTTTATCATTGGATAGCTGCTGAATAAAGTCACTTTTTCTTTCTTTTTTTCTTTTTTTTTTCTTTTTTTTTCCGCAGTGAGGTGCTCCTTAACCGCTTCTTCAGAAGTTGACGTTGACAGCCCGCATGTGTTTCAACCCCCCTGAATTGTGTGGCCCTTCTTAATGTGCTTCGGCATGGTTGCTTCTCAAGAATGGCGACCAGACTAAATAAAAAAAAATCTTATTCGTATGAACATTATATGAGCCTATATTCAAGTTTTTTTTTTTTTTCGCGATGCTTACGCCTGTCATTCGCATCTGGCCTGCTGCGCGAACGCCCCCGATATTTCCGCCCTGGTGGATCTTGCTGACAGTTTTCGAATGAGTTCTCGCGAACGATTTCGCACGAGCTCAGTCTTACCACATGCACTGACTAAACGGAAAAACTCATGCAAAGATTTATCTACTTGCGAAGTTTGCTTGCTTGTTTGTTGTTTGTTTGTTTGTTTGTTTGTTTTCATTCTGTTCACAGTTTACATTTGAGACGACGCTGGGTGATGATACTACGCTTTCTTTTTCTTGGTACGCTGGAGGGAGTGTTTAGTTTTGGTCAGCTCAGCAAACCAATTAATAATTTAATAATTATTTACCATACCAAATAATTATTGCTCAACCTTGATTTTATTTATTTATTTATTTATTTATTTATTTATTTATTTATTTATTTATTTATTTATTTATTTATTTGTACATATGTACTCTTTCTATGACCAGAAATAAATACGAACAAGTTGTAATAATTTTGTTCGATGTCGAATGGTGTTTAGACTTTTCTGTGGTTAAACAGAACGCTTAATCCTTTCTCGGCCAAGGCGCGCTGCACTTATGTGCTACGGACGTATTCTGTTGCTTACTCCTTGCTTACATCCCGTCACAACTTCGTATTGGTTCACTTTTACGGTCGGTGAGTGCCCAGCCGCGAAAAACCATGTAGTGAGTTCTTCGGGGTTGGCCAGTTATGAGATACAAATTAAAACGCTCATGTAGCGAGCTTTGGATCTACATGTTAACGAGCTTCCGGTGAATATAACTACGGCGTCTCTAATAGTTTCTGTGTTGGTTTCAGAAGTCAAGCTCTATATATATAGATAAATGAAACAGTCACTCCTGTAACAAAATTAGGTAGACAGAAATGGGAGTGAGTTTATTTCTAATATGGCTGGCTCGAACGTAGAGACAAACGAGATTCTCTCCTCTGACTGGCCTTCTTGCCTTTTTTTATCGCTCTCTCTTTCTTTCTTTTTTTTTCTCTCTCTCTCTCTTTGTATTTAACCGAACCTACACACGGTGAACTACTGTGCACTGGGTACGGAAATTAGGAGCGGTAGGATAGGTGTGCAATGAACATCGTATGTACTTAATGAACATCGATGTTTGAGACAAGAGACTAAAAGAATAAACATGAAAATTAACAAGAAAGCGTCCAGCTGGCTGCCCTACGATAGTGGGGGAGAAAATGGAGAGTAGAAAGGTGAGACAAAGACACCGACAAAGGAAGACGCATGGTGAGCACGTGCATATATGCGTACGAATATCGCCACGCAGTTAAACGCGCTAGCAAAAGCCATTCGACCTCAAAAGGCACAGACGCCCACTGATTGCCTCTTCGGTTGATAGTCGCGGTGAACTGAGGGTTCTGGATACCTTTTTAACGTTCAGGGGTCCTTGTTCAAGATGTCGTAATGCATTTCAGGCACACGCAATCTATGCAATTGAAATCGAGTGCAGTAACGTAATAGGCGCTTATTCCGAATGTGACGTTGTGAACCTGCTGAAGCGCAGGAAAGCCTTGAGCAGAAACTTAAGTGAAAAAGCTTCACCCTGGTACATTTTTCCGGCGTGGCAGAAAAAATTAAGGACAGCAAGAGATGAACTGCTGGAAATCTGGGGTCGGTTATGTTGCTCTGACGTTGCACCTCTTCAGCACTGAATGCAGCTACGAAGACACAAGCTCAAACGGAGTATACATGCAAGCATTGTTGTTATCTCTGTGTACACTTAGCAACAACGACCAGGCCAAACCACCGTGAAAGGGTGTTAACAACGGAAGCTTCGCTGTGTTATTTATTTATTTATTTATTTATTTATTTATTTATTTATTTATTTATTTATTTATTTATTTATTTGAAACTTTCATCGCCGGCTTCTCAACAACAATTGATTGTCAAATGAATGTACATGGGGAAATGAGCAAGTAAGATCACACACGTACACGCGATAAAAAGCATTTAAATAAATAAACTCTGGTGTTTTACGTGCCACAACCACGATGTCATTATGAAGCGCACGCCGTATAGATGGGGGCTCCGGATTAATTTTGATCCCCTGGGGTTCTTTAACGTGCACCCAATGCACGGTACACCAGCGTTTTCTTTTTTCTTTTTACTTTTTTTCCCTTTTTCTTTCCATTCCGCCCCATCGCAACGTGGCCACCTGGCACGGACGGGATCCATCTCGCGACTTCCAACTTAGTAGCGCAAAGCACAGCCACTAGTGGCGAGTGAAAAGCTTTCAACGAGGAATGTAGCGGGTGCGATAAGACACTTAGTACAATGTGCGTATGCGTTTTCGGGCAAAGAAAACAAGCATTTGAAGGAAACAATGGAGTACACGAACTAAGTATAAATCAGAAATATTACGTTAGCGTTGAGACGCTTTATCTGGTTGTGACCGTAGTACGAAGAGGCAAAAAAGGCGGTAACTTCGCGACCTATACAAAGAAGGGGGTCTTCCACGCTCGAGCTTTCAAGACGCAATAATCCCTGAAAGGCCCGGAGTAATCAGAAAGAGAGCTCTACGCCTGTTGATTGCGGTCCTCAGGGTCTCGGCGAAACACCCGTAATAATAGCCCAAAAGGTGCTCAGGCGGAACAGTTTCTGGACAAGCACGCCTGGTCAACCCCGCCTGCTGAAACACCACCACCACCATCACTATACACATTGGAAGATACGCACGAGTAAACAAACTAAACAAGCAAATGAAAGATTCAATTAAAACATGACCTTATAAAACAGAAAAAGGTAGAAAATATGCTGATACAACGCGTATGTTATTAGAATCTATGCTTTGCGAAATTGTCGTGAAGCGCTTATAGTTAAATGCTATATACAAATGGATGTGATGAGTCCAATTGTATTTATATTCATTTGATGTAACGTGTAATTTCATGTAATGTTGATGTATACCGCACAGGTCATAACGTTAACGTTCCGCAATGTATATAACTTTATGCACTACCCTGTGCCTAAGCTATGCCTAAATGCAACCGCCAGTTCAGGTGGACGCACACTGTGAGACGTCGGCGATGTCTGATCCTTGTCGGGGGAAGAATGGTGCGAAGCGGTGTCTCCAGAGGGAAGGACGACACATACAATATGCACCCCTTATGTCACAGTGCAGGTATGTATGCGTACAATTAAGGCTCCCACACCTCCTGAGTCGCAGTGGCGCACACACACATTCTGGTAGATTCACCAGAAATGGGCACACACGCAGTGGCCCGAGAATGGGGTAGGCCGAATATTAAAAAAAAAATAAAAGGAACCACCGAATATCATGCGCGATTCTATTGAGAGGTCTATGCCCATTAGATATACCTACGAGGCGACATGTGTACATGTTTTATGTCGTCATTTATTGTTTGGTTACGCACACAGGGGATGAGAGCACTGGCACTACTTTACAACTCAGCATGCAGTGGTTATTTAGACGTGATATATTGATATAAGTGATATACTGAACAGACGCGGACCGCGCTGTGCTAGAAAAATAAAGATCCGCTTTATTTAGGTGTCCATAATCATATACAACGCCATTGTCCGTAAAGACACGTATTACAGCTTGGTGCTCTTGTGTCTGTCTTAAAGAACTGAGCAACTAGGGTATTCCTCCATGATAACTAAGGTCGAGTAAAGCAGGTCATGTATATCTTGTGCACGTTTCAGTTTGTTACTTGTAGTTATGCGTTGGGTTCTGTAATTATGATTAGCTACGTTGTTAGCCTAGTCATCTTGTTCGCAAAAGTGTCAACTTCGGTAATTAACAGGGGTCGAACAAGGAATGTCGCTGAAGTAAGCCAACTGGTTCTTCCACCAATGCTAATCACTTGAAGCCTCCGTCTTCCTGTAAACTTCTCTCTTGTTTGGATGTCAACTTTTGTGTGTGTTCTCGGACTCTCTTGTGTACTTTTGCTTATTTATACAGCTGTGCATGTCACTGTGTGTTCTTTTATTTTCATCTGTACTTTCCTTTCTTCGGTTGTGCAACTTCGCCAAATGTTCGTGCTCTTAGACTACTTTAAGAGTTCATTAATGCTTTTTGTACTTTTTTTTGTGCCTTACGACGAGAAGTAGCAGGCACCACCAAAAGCACCCGCCTATTCTTTAAAACCATGTCATTTAACACAAAATGAAAGTGATGGTGAAGGAACAAGCCTCAGCCGTTTCCCAAGCAGAAAAAATCAGCGGCAACGGCTCAAATGTCCCTCAGTGTGCAGCCTCCATCACATCTGTCTAGAGTACACGCTTGAGTGGAACGTTGCCGTAAGAAACGCGTAATTTGAATAAAGGCGTAAATTGAGAACAGTTGCTTGGTTTAAGACACCTTACAATGTCCGTGGCATGAGCATTGTCTCTTAAACCCTAGAGCTACGTTCAAGAGTCGCCTGCGTTGCTCCGCGGCAAACCAATCCCACACTTCCGACAAGCGGTAATGGTGACAACGCTTGCGCGCGTGCGTGTATGCGTGTGCGTATGTGATTTCATATTTGTGTTTGTTTCGCAATCCAAAGCGGAGCTGTTTATCCTACTTCCCCAGGAAACGATGCACTAAGACGGAATCTGCATTTTTGTTTCTCCTTTCGCAGGGTTCGGGTAGAATTCTATGTGAACGAGAACACGCTGAAGGAGCGGCTTCACCTCTACTTTATCAAGAACCAGCGGTCCAGTAAGTGTTTTATTCTTGTCGTTTCCTTGCATGCGATTTAATGCGCGCTCCTACGAAGATGACAACTTGCACATTTCTTGGACTGTAACGCACGTTGTTTCTGTCCTGCTCTGACGCTGCTTGTCTTAATTATGATGCACATCTTAGGTCCAAGGGAAGCTGCTGTAAACGTTTTAGTCGACCTGTAATCAATTAGCACCACATCGATTAGTATCAGTTACAATGTGACGACCTCCGCAAAAATGATCAGTCGTGCATATTGCACGTACGTAATATAATTTTTGTGACTACGGGCCCAGGCTACGCGTAAAATTATTCCGGACCGGATATATTGCATTCTGACCACATATATATCCGCACCGGATAGTTACCATATTTTGCTGGCTGATTTTGAAACATCTTTGACGTGCAATGTGCTTTCGAGATGGTTGGTTCATTCTACTCTCGCGTACAATGGGCGCCTGTGAAGTACTTAAAAACAGATCAGTGGACGGGACAGTGCACGCCACTTCTACTCGACTCTCTTATGCTGTACCTTGTCGTCTGCTAAGTATTTTTTCAGTGCGCTGTTGTAGCGTAATCGAATAAAGCTGAGTTATATGGGAGGGTTGCGCAGGGGCAGCACTCGCAGGTACCGCGAGCATCGTTGCGGAAACCGTTTTGATCGCATTGTGTTGTGCTGTAAGTGATCTGGAAAGTAGCGTCACGGCACTTCGCAATGGTGAACTGCACAGTGTTAGAAGGTGTGCAGAGACGTGAACAACGCGCTGTGCGTTTGGCATCTAAAAACGACAAAGCCAAGTGGATCCGACGCACCGTCACTCTCTGCTAAGTCGGCTCGGCAGTGGAGCCAGGACATGGTGCGGCCTATACCACTGCTGGCATGAGCGTTTTGAGCACGCTTTCCTGCTAAAAAAAAAACATTCTGGTATCTTATACTTGCCAAAACCACAATTTGATTATGAGGCACGCCGTAATTTGGACCACCTGGGATTCTTTAACGTGCACCTAAATCTAATTACACAGGTGTTTTCTGCATTTCGCCCCCATCGAAATGCGGCCGCTGTCGCCGGGATTTGGTCCGCGACCTCGTGCTTAGCAGCCCAACACCATAACCACTAAGCAACCAAGGGCGGGTTCACGTCACGCGCCACATCGTCGTATCCTTAGCTGTAGAGGTCGATACCTCCACATAACTGAACCTTTTAGTGATAGCGGCGCCCTTCTGCGCCACGCAGATCACGGGCATGGGCACTCAGGCACAGCTGAATAAAATGGCTACACTGAAAAGGGCAGAGCTGCAATTAACTATATACCTTTGGCCATCCTTGTCACTGATCCGCTCAGACCGTGGACCCCAAACATGGCGAGAGCCGTGGGGGCTGCGAGCACACCTAGCGGATAACGTAGAATGTGAAACTCTTACGGCAGCGGCCGGACAATAAGCGTCTTTCTTCCTTTCACCTTCGAGATCCCCCTCGATAGGTGTTCTGGGCGCTCCTCCAGTGAGCGCTGCTGCGCCGCGTGGTCCTAGCAGGGCTGTGTGGCAGGGCTG
Source organism: Dermacentor silvarum (assembly GCF_013339745.2). Classification (NCBI taxonomy): domain Eukaryota; kingdom Metazoa; phylum Arthropoda; class Arachnida; order Ixodida; family Ixodidae; genus Dermacentor; species Dermacentor silvarum. Next base: position 234,132,920 of record NC_051154.1, on the reverse strand, counting down.
GTGTGAGTGTGCAATTGTTAAAACGTTTTCGTGAAATTTTGTCAGCATCGACTGTCAGCAAATAAGATCGCAACATACTCTATGACCTATTGTCACTACTTGGCCCTCAATGCAAAATGCAACTTAAGCCGAAGTGTGGTCACTTATATTCCTTAATTTGCACTCGAATGTCTCCTAGCCCGCTGTAATAACTGCTGCGAAATAAAAGCCGGTCATACTTTCTTCTCCTTCTTCATATTTTACTTCTTCTTCTTCCTATTATTATTATTATTATTATTATTATTATTATTATTATTATTATTATTATTATTATTATTATTATTATTATTATTATTATTATTATTATTATTATTATTATTATTATTATTATTCATTTTGGTACTGTGTACCTTGTGGGCTCTACGTGTTCAGCCCACAGAGTGGTCGGCAGCATCTGTAAAGAAATAAATAAACCGCCAAAACGTGCGATATGATTCAAAACGAATTGCCTAGGTTAAGATTGCAAAAGCGGTAGCATTCAACCGAGAAACCAGTTTAAAAGCAGCATTTGCATTTGATTTCCAAACGACTTGTTTCAGACATCCGCGCGAAACCCTGCCCTTGACATCACTTGTATTGAAGAACTCGGTGTGGGTGCGTAGTGAGCTCATTTGGACATTTGTTCTTCCTGGTTAGTTCTGCGTGGCAAGCGGTTACAGCCATACGCGCAACAAGACTGCTAATGTTTCGTGCGGATATACCATGTTGCAGTGCACAAAGTCGTAGCGACGGACGAAAAAGCTGCCCATCATTGTCCGGCTGTTTTCTATGCATCCCGGCCGTGGGATTTGACTAGATACTCTGGTATCGAAAACGAGAGACAAAATGAGAGCCCGTGGGTCGTGCGCGTGATTTCGTGCCATCCCGAGCCCATAAAGCGCTGCGTATCACAGCAACCGAGACCAAGGTATACGAGGACTTGTCAAGTCATACTCTCTAGCATTTTTCTTCGCTCCAATCTCTCAGCAACAGCTGTAGGCCGATGCAACCATATCGTGTTTTCTGCATTGCCAGAGAGCCACCACTTATACTTCTTTCTTATTCCGAGTGTCTCCTTTCGTGCTTCCGGCTTTGCTTAACCTTCCGATGCTGGCTTGAGTCTGTAGCATGCCATGCTCCGCACCGCGCGCCGCAATGGTTACCTCGCGTGTCATTCCTCCTCTTAGCGATCGCACTTTGCCCATCTACCAATGGAAACAATAAAAGGATATGTTGTGATGGCACACATTCAATAGGGGCAGCAGAGGGTACCAGGCTTGATGGCACAACTAAGGACGTTCTTTCTATTCTTCTTTCTTGTATTTATATTATCGTCGCCATGACAATGTTACTGTAGCTACAGAAAGTGTCTACTAAAAAGCTTTCGCTTAAAAGCCCGTGTTTGCCTTCCGGGAAGAATCTACTTCATTCAATTAATATACCTTATCTCTGGGAGCGCCGGGTACGATGCCAAAGCTCCAGTTGCAGAGCGTATATACATGGTGTTCTCTCTCTCTTTTTTTTTTCTATTGTTGTGTAGGTACGGGGAAGGAAAAGCTTGGGAAAAGCTTCATTTGTTCCTCTTTTTTTTTCTGTGGAGGTATGTTCCTTAGCGGTGTCGCCTTTGCCTTTCAGCAAGTCCTTTGAGATTATCCTTTGGGAAAGCCGTTCTTTGTAAGGCTCCTTCAGCGCGGCATGAAATGGATACGGATGCTACCGCGCACGCAGTATACCTATAATGAAGGAAGGAACGTTCACGTAAAGAAACCTAGGCTTCTTACGACTGATGCACCTCCCTCGTCCCGCTTTCATCTGCCGACTATCGCGGATCCGCCACACGATTTTGTATGGCGGCACCCTTGCAAGGGAGTGCTCGACTCGTCGGCTTGGAAACTGAACACCGTAGGAACTTGTTTCATGCTTAATTGGATATACGCCTTTAAAGGAGAAGCGTGGCGTCTGTTCCCGGTTCCCACTGCTTTCTTATGTTATCCCTATATATATATATATATATATATATATATATATATATATATGTGTGTGTGTGTGTGTGTGTGGGGTGTTTTGTTTTATAACCAACCGAATCTCTAAAAATCATCCGTGACATGTATAGCAACATTCTACGTCTTGAGCTAGATTACTCTCAGAGGCAGACATTATTTGCACAATAAATGAAAGGGAATGTTTGAGTAATTAGTGAAGTTTGCAAGTTATCTTCTAAACTAATTACTTTACGCCACATATTACAATTTACGAATTAGAGCCGGTGACTCTTAAAGTCACCGTTTTGAGATATTCCTTCCCAAAGAGTCGACGAAATTATTGGTGTTCCACTATCTCTCGAGCTTCAATGCATAAAAATGCGTTTTGATAAAAACCTAAGTGGAACGACAGTCCATTGTTACGGCACGTTTGACTGCGCTTACCCCAAAATTGGTGCTTGTTTCCAAATTTGTTCCAAGTGGATGTGCCTTGGTAAATCACTGGATTAATTTCGTGCATTGCAATATGTGCGCTAGCGTAATTAGTTGGACAATAATTAGTTACGTTTTCTTAGTCAATTATACGTATTGGTTTCCTGTGTAAGTAATGTAAACCTCTTCGAGTATTCCAACTCAAAGAGGTATAACTGCTACAGGCGATATTTAAAAATTCTGTCAACGCTAAAAGAAAACATCAGGTTTATATATATTCTCAGCCGCAAAGAGCCGTAGTGCCAAGAAATGTAAGTTCAGAGGGAATGACACAATATATATATATATATATATATATATATATTTTACGGGCCGCCTCCTTGCATTAAGGAAGAAGACGACGATCTCCGGGAAACGCTGCGCGTGTTCAGCCATCTTGGCCATCTCTGTCAACAATCCCTGTACATAAATACTGTCCTTTTTTTATCTATTTGACGCCCCGTCACAATATCATGTAATTCCCTCTGAACTTCCATTCCTTGGTACTAAGGCTCTTTGCGGCTGAGAATAAATTTTGTGAGTTGATTCCAATCCATCATAGCAGGTTTATAAAAAAGATAGAGAATTTTGATGCACCAATTTCAAAGCAGCCTTGCACGTCCTAAATTTTGATAGGAACTACATGTTGGAACGAAAACTATTTTCTATTTGTTCATGATTTGTGGTCGCATACCTTTCTTTTGCGGCGTCAATGGCAAAATTTTGCACTTTAAAAATACAGGAACCTGTTGGACAGAGACTGCGCAGACATTATGTAATTGGTGAAGTGGTCCAATGCCATGTTAGGGTTCTCGGCCAACATGTTCAGATGGCGGTTGTTGGAACGAAGCAACTCCTCGAAGACACTTATATAGATGTACCAAAAATCTTGGGCATGTTCGAGTCTCCATCTTTTATTTATTTATTTATTTATTTATTTATTTATTTATTTATTTATTTATTTATTTATTTATTTATTTATTTATTTATTTATTTATTTATTTATTTATTTATTTATTTATTTATTGCTCCGAGACGTTGGTGCTTAAAAATAGCACAAGGCAGCAATGAAGAGAATAGAAGCAACAAACATACGCACCAAGTTTGATCAGAATGAAACATACACACAAAGGCAGCTTACAATGAATGATTTCCATTATTGAAGTATTTTTGAAGAACGTTTACCATTTACCACTTTAAAGGGACACTAAAGAGCAAAATGATTTCTTCTTTATCGGTAAACTACCCTTCTACAATACCAAAAACACCGCTCTTAGCGCGATGAGGCGCTTGGTAAGCCAGGAAAAACGAAAACACAAATGACCGGTGGCGACACCACCGTGAAGTTCCCACACCAGATCACCCTGAATTTGACAGTGTCTGATAGGGCCAAGTTAATCCCTTAGCGGTAAAGGTTGACTAAACATCGTGTTATAAAGGAGCCAAAGACCGAAAATGGCAGGTTTCGCGAACTTTTACTGAGTCAATGCGGCCCACATAAGAAAAAAATCCTTTGGAATACGTGACGTCACAATGATGTACTGGCGCTGGAGTTTCGGCGCGAAATTCAAAAAATGAAACTTTGTGCTTCATTTCATCTTCTAATAATCGACCTATCATCGTGTAATTAAAGACAACAGAGGTTTCAAAGAATACTTTATCAGTCCAAATTGATTTACTGGTTTGCCTTAGTGTCCCTTCGTCCCTTCGGCTTTAGTCTCTAAAGGGCCATGCATTAACGCTCGAATTTTCCATGCGCCTGTGGACGATGAGCCTAGTCCTAAGAAGCCTGCTGTCTAATGCCATTAGACCACTTTCATCATTAGGCGTCTTTCAGAATCGTGTGGCAGACATTAAAAATATCCAACTTCTTCATCCGCATAGCCACAAGTGCGTTACGGACAATTAACGCAGCAAATATTATACAAAGACGGTAAACCAAGCCTCTAACGGTATACTGAGGCCTTATTTGTGTTTGCTCGCGCATGCACAAACATGCACGTGCAAAAACAAGGACATGGCTTCGTGCGAGCGTATATGACAAAGCCTCAAAAACTATGGAACGTAAAAACAATCTTTACGTAATTCGATGCCTAGTGTTTCGTAAGATCTGCGGATATTCAACGTTTACGGGTTATAAAATTCAAGGGTCAATGTAAACTAGTCCTAAGGATCTGAAATTTTGATCCCACCATGTCTATTCGCATCCACAGCCTACGTCCTCCTTAATGTGCGCCCCAAATTCTGTTTCGATGTAGAAAGTCCCGATGTTATGATGTTTTAGTGATGCCTCAGAGTTTCAACGTTCTCATATATATTGCAATGAATATCTGCGACATTATTATATGATGCGCTTCGCTTGCTTTTGTGAGTTACTTTATTGCATTGTGCACTTAAAGCTGAGTTTTGCGGACTTTTTTTTTTCATACTTTAAAGAGGCGATAGATAATGCTGCTTGGGAATCGCAGATGATTACCAATTTACTCGCTTTTCGTACACGATTTATTAATCGTAGCACCGATAACGTGGGAAAACGTTCTGCTTTAGTGGTTGACGCTGCGTGAGGCAGCTTTAAGCTTGTTTTTGTTTCCATTTTGTGATGACATATGAGGAAGCTACAATAATTAATTTGCGACTCATGGTAATGCGCCATTTGTGCTGGGTGGTGCTGAAAATGACCAGATGCTTTGATAACTGCCTTTCTGCACGCAACACTATTATAATGTAGCAAAACATCAATACGATGAAATATGTGTGCGCGGAAGGCCGGTCGATGAATCTCCGTGTCGTGTTTCATGTCTTGTTTGCTTGATGATTGTCATCAGATATACAGGGTGTTTTATTTTATCGTTAACAGAATTTTTAAGAATCATCTGCGGCATATAGTGCAATTCTACTTCTTGAGCTAATTATTCTCAGAGGCAGAGATTATATGCATAAAAAATTGGTCAAATTTTGACTAATTAACTAATTTGTGCTAATTACCTTTTAAAGTAAGAACTTTACGCCGCATATTGCAATTTACATATTGTAGTCGGTGACTTTTAAAGCTATATGCACTTAGAAGGAATTCTGAGGATGACATCAGTTTCAAAATATGTGTTCAGAAAGTTTGCGACAAAATGCATTGCTGTTCCAGTAACATTTTACCTTCAATGTATAGACCTTTTCATCGGGCGAAGAGGAAAAGGTGCGTGATGAGCCTTTCCTCCTCTCTGGCTTGTGCGAGCCGGCGCGGCTTGTACGTGTTACCGGTCGGGCGCTGCGGAACGATTCGGAGGTGTTTTAGCTAGTTCCGAGTGCAATTTACGGGATGTCAGTTCTTACGAGGTCGTCGAACAACCACTGTGTAGCCTTTAGGTGCAGCAGTAGTTACAGTATCTGGAAATTTCTCTTGCATGTGCAAAAATGCGACGCGCATCATTAGCCGCTGTATGTGTATGTGTTGTGAACTATGTTGGATGTATCGGTTTTCACTCGACGAAGAATTGTTGTAAAACATTTGCGTCAGCCACCGGCATCGTTCTCACGCATTTTAAGTCTAGTAGACTTCAAATCACTATATCTACGTTATAGCCTCCTGCAAGAGGCCGAAGGCTTTGCTCAATACAGCGAGCACAGCGGTTGGCATGCCAACATGTTACACACTATTGCGTCGTTCTTAGATCAGCATTGCCTTTTTTGCCCTGTAAGGCACAATATACAAAGGGGATCACATAAAGAGAATCCAACAGCTATCTGTAAGTACACAATTTCCGTAACGTGGGTGAATGCGTCGTAAAGGACTGAACTTAGGAGACTGAAAAAAAAAAGTTCATATGTACTCATTTTGTGGCAAAACAAAACACGGGATAACGACTCAATAAGACTCCGCATGGTCGTGCCGTATGCTTGGACCACTTGCACCATACGCTATATAGAACCATAGCCTCCATAACCATGGTTTATCAAGGTGGCTATGATAGAACAAACAGATCTATAACACAGCAATTAGTATAGCTTGCACAGTCTCGCACAGTCTGCAGCTGGTCGTTCGACCACTCGAAAAGTGTGATTCACACTGTACGGTATACGGTTATTATTAACCAAACTATTTTATTTGTAGGCGGAAACCTCGCCCAGCAAACAAAGTAGTCGCCCAGTGTATCTACACTTAACAACTTGAACGCTTGTCAAAGTAAACAGCACGACTTATTCTTCAGCAGAATGGTACCCACGCTGTTAGGATCGTCAAATGTTTCGTAACTACTCGTTGCAGCTAAAGCAGAGCTTAGAATTACAGTGCTGAGAATGCTGCAGTAAGGTAACATTCGTAAAACGAATTTTCAGAAATACCCAACTGATATCCGAGGCTGATTGTAAGCTCAAATAAACGCGCGCACCTCGCGCTGGGTGCTCCATCCGCCCTAACACCAGCAGTTACTCTAGCCGCTTAATTACTTCAGACTTAAATTCCTTCACTACGCCTCACAGGACCATTCCCCACGCAGAGGAAACCATTTCATGCTAAATATACCGCGCCAGTGCGAAGAAATCTACCAGAAACTTCCGCCGAACGTATACCACAGCATACAACATGGGCGTTCGCCCAAGCCAGCATGCCAACTGCCCATAGATGGCGCCACTGCCTACGCAATGGCGGCGCCCATGAAAAAACGGTCTATAGAAATGCGTTTCGGTAGAAAAGTAAGTCGAACAACTGTGCATTCTTACAGCAAGTTTGATTGCGCTTATCTGAAAACTGGGGCGAGATTCTAAATTCGTTCCAATTGGATGTTCCTTATGAAATCACTGCCTTCAACTCGTGTATTGCAATATATGGGCTACCCGCCGTGGTTGCTCAGTGGCTATGGTGTTGGGCTGCTGAGCACGAGGTCGCGGGATCGAATCCCGGCCACGGCGGCCGCATTTCGATGGGGGCGAAATGCGAAAACACCCGTGTACTTAGATTTAGGTGCACGTTAAAGAACCCCAGGTGGTCCAAATTTCCGGAGTCCCCCACTATGGCGTGCCTCATAATCAGAACTGGTTTTGGCACGTAAAACCCCATAATTTAATTAATTAATTAATATATGGGCTAAAAATAATAAGTTGAAGAATTAATTCGTGAACTTTTGTTAATTAGTCAATTATGCCTATTGATCTGCAGTGTAAGTAAGAGATAGTTATTTTCGCATTCTAGTTCAATAAGCAGATCTCTGCAAAATATCACCGACAATTTATAAAAAAAATTGTGAATTTTAAAGTTAATGTTAACGTTATTATGTTAATGTTAATCTTAACGTTAACGTTATTGTGAACGTTAAAGTTAAGCATTCTTTTTTCCGCGAACTGTACGTGAGTGAAATGGTCTCCCGAGCGATGTTGTGCATGCAGCAACAGTGCCTTCTTTTGTAGCGCAGATGAAACAATTGTAAGAATTTTTTTGTCAACTTATCTGTTCTAATCCTTTTGGTGTTCTGACGTTAGCACATCTTTCAGTATACGTTATGTATTGTGTAATTTATTTGTATTCTCTAAGTATGTTCCCAATTGGGTAGTAAAGTTCAGGTTCTTCTTTACCACTCTTCTACTTGGGCGTCCGAGACGCACCGCCAGAGCCGGTTTACGCAAGTAGAGGATGTACTGCCGCTAACGGTAGCGGCGACTGGTTCGCTGGATGCTTCTGCTCGATCGAAGTAGAGACAGATGACGAGAGAAAAGAAAAACTTTCTATTTACAATTATTTACAAGTACAAATACAAAACACATACAAGACGGAACTGGTACACATAGGGCGACCCTATATCTACATAGCCGATGGTGCATAGCACCGAAGTTTGTCCAGAACGCTTGGACGGGGCAACGGGGCCACGTTTTCCTCTGCAGCCGTTCCCTTCAACAGGATGAAAAGGGTGCAAGATGCCGGTTTCAAGCTTGCCGCTCTATAATTAAAGACAAAACTCGTTCTTTTCTAGCAGCAGGCTTACACCCCCCACCCAAGACTAGGCAACCACTTGCTTACAGTGTTGCCGAAGCGGAAACCAGAAAAACCCGGCTGCATGTAACATAGCCATTATGCAGCAGCTTGACAAAAAGAAAAAGAAGGAAAACTGCAAGACTGCCGTAAACATTCTAATATCACGACTAACCCCTTCCTGCCGGATAATCATGTGACATGTTCTACACCTGTGGTGCAAGGAAACCTAAACTATATATACCTTTTGCACTAGTTAACACACACACACACAAACAAACGCTGAATCCTAACATTGACGCAACACTTCAAACACGCGACATTTCATGCAGAACATGAAAATTCAACAATATAAGCCATGACAAAATAGTGACAAAAAAAAACAGCTAGGGAAAGCACCCGCTGCACGCAGCATTAATGTTAACTTGCCCCTTGTGCGGTATTATAAGAACAAAAAACAAATCCAGCTTACAACAGAGAAACTAAACATAAGTTACCCCTTTTGGTGATGCAACAGCACTCAGAAAATTACAACTAGCCTGTATCATAACACAAGGCTAGACTGGTAAGAAAAACCAACAAAATACAGCGAGATGCATGAAAAGCTGTCCCGTGCAACACTGAGACTGCTCGCGTACTGCGAGCCTCCGCTACACAGCCGAAACGACATAAAACGCGTCCTCGAAAACAAATTACAAAAGAACACGTGTAGGCGCTGGTGCTTGCTCAACTAAGCAGAGAACCCATCCAGACATTCAAGTTATTCAGCAGCCTATTCTTAACACACACAACCTATGGCGCACCACATGCATACACAGAGAAGTTGGCCACGCTACATTGGACACAAAAAAAAAAAAAAAAAAAGAATGCGCACGCTGTGAGCACAATCAATGTTCCTGTGTCCATTGTCCTGCACTTCACACACAATGGAGTTGCCTCCGTCTCACCACTCGCTCCTGCGCGCGGTCGAGCCGTGACGTGCCTAAAGCGAGCACTCTAAATCTGGCAAAACTCCACTCCATTCATGTAGTGAAATATGGCAAGATGGCCATCACATCTGAAGCTTACTTAACATACTCCGGGCGGCATCGGATTCTACACTCTTTGTAGGCCCCCGGGGTCAAATACATCCACGAACAAAGTCGCGATGAATGTGCGGCCGCGGGGCGAGCGCCGTAGCAAGCCTAACCCCCACTGCTGACCCGCTCCCGGCACGCAGCGCCGACCTCGAGTTGTCAACGAAGCCCTAAAATCCCAGGGAATACCTCGACCGCTAAAATGCACTAGTGGTATGCAGCTCTCCCTGAGCGTTAGTGACACGCTAGCTACCCTGTGGAAAAACTCTCCGTCGTCTTTGGAAAGCATTCCGCCATGAGATTGCGATCCCTGCCACTGAAACGCACGGCTGGTACTCGCGGTGTCTTCTTTACCACGGCGCGTCGGTGCGCTCGTACCTGACCTGATCGCGGCGTTACTCGCGTCAGCTTTTGTCGCGATCGCCGCAGCCTCACTCTGCTGAACAATCAATGACATCCCCTGATTGTCCAGACTTTCCCCTACTGAGCCCGACAAGTGACCTTTGTCTGCCCCCTGCCGCTGTATTGCGTGATCAACGTCAGTAGGGGGTAACAGCTGAGCTATACAACCTACCTCGGGTACGAGACCCGCAATGTCATCCCTGTCAGGCGACTCATGCTCGAGGTCGCTCCCGATGACAACAGGTGAATTAGGGGGTGACACGGTTGTGGTCAGCTCAGAAGTGCAATAAAGATCCCTGGCCGGGTCGGCACCTGCCACTATCAGTTGGCCCCGTAGAGCATGCTCATCTCTGAGAGACGCAGTCTCACGCTGAGAAATGTCCTCAGACCTAAAACCAGCATCCGATTCCTCCAATGCATCGGCGGCTTGTGTTGTGTCGAGCGCATCTACGGCTTCAATTTCCGCCTCCACTATCACCGCGCCGTCGCAGTCTGTCTCACACGCGCCAACCAACGCCAAGCGTTGTTCCTCAATTGACTGGCTCTCCAGCAAAGCTCTCGCTTGCTTTAGCTTTGCTAATTCTACCTTACATTGCAGCTGCTGGCGGTACTCCTGCGCCCTTTTTAAAGTGCGCTGCATTTCGAGCTCCGAGAGCTCGCCTGTCCCCATGCAGCTCTCGCTCATCCATTCTGGCCACACGTACCTCTGAAACGTCCCTGACCAGCCTGGCGACATTTCCCCCGGCTCGAACACGAGAACAGGAGCGAGGTAAATTGAGACCAAAACAACTCACTCCGTTTTGCCTCCTGTCTCCGTTGTCGGTGGCTCCGCCATTTGCGGGGAGGGTGGTGCCGCGGTCTGCTGGAGGTGACTCGTCGAGGGCTGCCTTAAACCAGCCGCGCCTCGTTGCCGTCCGAGAAGGCACTGGAGTCTGCGGCGTCCAGCCGCTACAGCTTCCTGCTGCTAAGTCCGTGTACACGGTGTCGACCGGAGATCGACCAACGTCTTCCGTTGTAAATTCCTGCGTCGCCCGAGGCGATGTCTTCCTGTGTTCCGCTCGTCAGTCTTTGTCCTGCGAACCTATCGTTGTCGACTGCGCCAGTAAAGTTCAGGTTCTTCTTTACCACTCTTCTACTTGGGCGTCCGAGACGCACCGCCAGAGCCGGTTTACGCAATTAGAGGATGTACTGCCGCTAACGGTAGCGGCGACTGGTTCGCTGGATGCTTCTGCTCGATCGAAGTAGAGACATATGACGAGAGAAAAGAAAAACTTTCTATTTACAATTATTTACAAGTACAAATACAAAACACATACAAGACGGAACTGGTACACATAGGGCGACCCTATGTCGACATAGCCGATGGTGCATAGCACCGAAGTTTGTCCAGAACGCTTGGACGGGGCAACGGGGCCACGTTTTCCTCTGCAGCCGTTCCCTTCAACAGGATGAAAAGGGTGCAAGATGCCGGTTTCAAGCTTGCCGCTCTATAATTAAAGACAAAACTCGTTCTTTTCTAGCAGCAGGCTTACATGGGTGTTCACAGTATTTTTTTTTTTTGCTCAACACTTTTGTATAACATTACAGTGTGCTATAATGCATTTCGTTCAGCCAGAGAGACATTGTCTCACTGCCCACTCCTGCGTACGGCCTTATTCTAAGGCCAACAGAAACCTTGTAAATAAATAAATAAATAAATAAATAAATAAATAAATAAATAAATAAATAAATAAATAAATAAATAAGTAAATAAATAAATAAATAAATAAATAAATAAATAAATAAATAAATACCCTGTATATTCCTCGAAAAATCTATCATATGAGCGAAACTTATATGTTTGTTTTAGTGTCGTATATAAGCTATTACCCCTGAAGGATTAATTACATTGTCCTCAGTCTCGAGGCAAGATAGATACGAATCGTGGTGAAGTGAACGCGGGATCATTACTGTTCGCGCTGCTCATTTAACGGTGCATTAACTCCATGTGACAGCCTTTTTATTTAACCTTTCAAGAATTTATCGCTGAGCAGAGGCTAGCTATTTTTGTTGCTGATAATTTCACTTTCATTAAACAAAATACAACCACTGAGGGCTGCGTCCGCTGCAACTGCGATGCTTCTGGCAGTTCTGATTTAAAAAAAATAAGAACACTTAGGCAACGCCAGATGCTTGTTTTCTATTTGCGCTACGTAAACCTACATTGATAATATTCTTTTAGCCTTTCCACGCTAAGCAATAGTTCTGCAATCAGTACCGGAGGTCTTTCCGTCTAAAGAAGCAAGAGAACACAATTGTACAAAAGCTCCATTTTCACTCAAAAGCTGTAGGTGATGACATTTTTCAGTTTACCTTTCTTCTCAGAGTAAACACAGGCGGAAAAAAACCTCTGCCGAGAAGGCAGGAAATATTGCAAAAAGAGCCCTAGTTAATTGTTATCCCAGTTCAGGAACACTATTTTGATGTTTCCCCGCTTGCTGTGTAACGTCCGCTCAAGGCAGCTTATTTCCATTCCTATCGATTTTCGATACATGCCGCACATCTTTTCCTTCCTGCGACTGATATTCACTCGTCCGATAAATTCAACCCATTTGCTGCGAATTTCGGATGTCACGAGGCAGCAGCGCACCGTTGCAAATGCCTTCTTCGGCGTTGCAACAGCTGGTCTTTGATGTGCCAATGACATACATGGTGCATGCTCTCCCGTTTCTATAAAAAAAGAAAGAAAGAAAGAAAGAAAGAAAGGCTGAAGCCTGCGCCCCATTGCGTGAAGCGTCAGGCTGTTAGCTTTCATTAGGAGTGTCATCTGACTAAGGCGTGAATATGACGCACTCACTGCCATTTAATTAGTCAATTAGGTTAAGCTAATGCCGCCGCATAAGGCCGTATAGGTTCTCAGGCTTGACAGCATCCATCCCCACCGCGATTAAATCTGGCCGCCACGACTTTCTCGGGGTGATACGATACATTTTTGGGAAGGACAGTTTTTGTTTGTTTATTGATTTCATCCCGGTTTCGTTATCATAACTTTTTCGCTTCATTCATTTACGCATCTTTCCACATTTAGCCACGCACTTCACCGCTGCAGCATCCCCTCTTTATCGAGCTCCCGTGGTCCTGTTGTAAGTGTATATGATCTTGATTATGATGGGTAATCGAAAGATGAGGCACAGCGATAATTGGGCGCCAGTGCATTGCAGGCAACTATACCATAGGGTAATTCAGCAAGGATGCCGTATTCAGTTTCCTGCCATATAGTAAGCGACGTACTGAGGGCTGCAAAAAGGTGGATGAGGCAGTGGGTTATAGCATATTATACGGAAATGCTGATGTAATTAAAAATTTAGCGTTCCTTCTCTCTCAAGAGCCTCAAATTAGCGAAGCTTTGGGGCTGCAGGTTTCGCAGCGGTGACACTTCATCTAATTCGTTCGCTCGTCGTCTTCCCTGCTCCTTATTGTCATTAGCTAATGGCCAGAAGCACTTTGCCGATAACGCGCAGTAGTTGCGCCTTTTCCTATTCTTTACTGTGTACTTACTGTTTCCGCCTGAGACCTCCCATGAAAGCACGAAACGAGAAAGGAAAAAAAAAACGTCAATACCACTGATAGTTTCACTCTCCGCAAATTTTTTCTTAAACGAGAAGTTGAAATGGGCAACCTTCGATATCAGGAGACGCTCTTGCGGTCAAGGAAGAAAATTTGTCTTGACAGAGTGTAAAACTTTCTTTACTGCTTTTTTTTTCTTTAACGGTTGGATTTTATTAAGTACTGGTACCAACTCCTCGGTATATTTTTATTTACCTCGGGATTAGAAGTTGGATGGTAATGTTTACGACCGCTCTGGTAAACTTTGGACTCCCCGAAAGATTAGGAATCCTCAAAAACCACAACAGCCTTTTAAATCCTGTTCAGAAGTTACCGCACTTATATGTTAAAGTGTGCGTCTTTATTAAAGATCGCAGCAGAAAGACTGCGTAGTCGGCATATTTTAGGCTTATATTTTCGTTATGTCAAAGGAGGAAGAGCAATGAGTTGATGAGGAAGAGTTCTAAAAAAACATTCTTTCTTTTCCTCGTTTTTCTTCTTTCTCTATTCCTCCCTTCATCGCAATTGCAGTCGCACATATGCCACCTGAAATTTTCTCAAATGTAGTAGCTGGGAATAAATGTATCCGAGCTCTCCCCTTGATCCCCCATTTAATCATATCTCTGGGTAGCTAAAGTAACGTTTGGATGGCTGGTAAATTGACTTAATTATTTCGAATTACATTGCTGTAAATTTATACAATGCACCTGAGCAATTGGACAGACACATTATAGTGTGCGCGATTTGTTTGTGCTTGTCTCTCTCTCTCTCCTTTCCACTCTCTTTCTCTTTTTATTCCGCTACTCTTTCCCCCCGTGTAGGGTAGCCAAGCGAATTTACGTCTGGTTAACCTCCCTACCTTTCCATGCACCCTTTTTCTCTCTTTGTATAAACCACAGCCCGAAAAATTGACAAAGGGCATACGTCTGCACAACTGTTACCCATTAATATAGACCTAGATCATACTTCTTTTGTTTTGCGTTTCGTGTAAATTGCCTGCAATTAAGGACTATGTCGAGCGAATAACTTAATGATTAAGTCTTATTGATTTTTCTGATATCATATGTATCTCGCCCCACGAATCTTTACACGTGCATGAAAACAACGCTGAAAGAATATATTGATACAAGTATGTATGTATACAGTATACATATTGGTAGTTTTAGAAGTAGATTCCCCGAGCGGCTTTGCGTACCCAAAAAGCAAAGCTCTTTTGTGCTCCTTTCGCGTTCGTTCGTATACTCTCTGTGTGTTCTTTTGTACAGCTAAAGTCACTGGAACCTGGAAAGTACCGCAACCGCCGGAGTGCGCGCAGGCAACACTGCGCTGTTGTTGCCAGATTTGGTCCAACGCGTCTCTCGGGCGGCCGCAGCTCAGCTATGTAGCTTTGCTTTGAGCGGTTTATATTATCGCAAATCGACATATTTCATCGTCCTTAACACAAAAGATGACATAGTGCATCTTCTATGCGTGCAAAGTAGTACAGATAAGTACGATCAGAAGATCTTTACAGGCGCCAAATCGCATGCAGCGATGCCAGTGACAAGACGGGCGCTCAAGCGGCCGGTCTTTCGTTCGTTCTCCTTACCGATAAGTTTTGTGCTCGATGGGAAGCGATCCAAGGAATATACTAAATTGCTTAATTGCATAATTAAGCAACATCACTTGTGTTTTAATCATTTTATACGTGGCAGACCTACGTGAATCTCGGATTTGTTTACATTGACTCTTTTACCCTCGTAGCTAACTCGTAGCTATTTGACGCGCTGCAAAAAACGCGAGCAGCTCTTCCTCGTGTCTTCTGGGCTTGCTACGGTGAAGACCGGCACGATGTTTGTCGCAGTGGGCCCTGTGATATCCACAAATAAAACCGTGTTTCGCTTAGCTAGATACGATATAAATTACAAATACTCGGAAAGTGAAGCATTGAACTACGCACCCCCCGTTCTAAATGCAAAACGAACCCGATACTCGTGTACAGCAATTTTTTTAGGCTGACTAGGTATCAAGCGTTGCCACACATCGTTTGTAAGCATGGATGTAATAGCTTTCGAACGTGGCTACTAATTTACCCGCGCTCGAAACGATTGATACAGATCGACTTCGACAAAGATAAAATGTCCCTGACTGCAGTACAAGGAAAGGGATGCTAAAACAGAGTTATCCAGGTCACGTTCCCGTTGTTTTAAGCAGTAATACACAACAACACACGATAAAATGTATATTTTAATATTCGACATTGACAGGTCGATAAATTGCAGCGGTTTTCTCACTAGATTAGGTTATTTTTTACACAGCCGCCCGCATTTCGGCGCCCTTCGAGTGGTATTTTTCTCGGTTCTGCATATTTCTGAGCATTCTCGCCCCGCCTTTTTTGCGCAAGGCAAACCATAGTCTACAATGCAAATGCGTGAAGAAGCATCTCAATCGCATTATGGCATTTACGCAGTTCGATGATACCGCAAAGCTTCTCAAGTTCACCTAGTGGGAGTGGAATTGCCTCGCTTTATTCGGTGCAGCCAGATAGCACGGCGCTTGCTGTCGCTCTTTCCGCTTAATTGGTATCGCTAAAAGCGCTTTCCTGGACTCGGTAGGTGGCGGCTGCACCCGAAAGCGCAGCGCCCGGATATTTCCTGTCGTTTTATTTTAAGTCTACGAAAGTTGCATATGCCCTAAATTACACAAAATTAAAACTCCGACCTCGTCGATGGCTCATA
Organism: Dermacentor silvarum; assembly: GCF_013339745.2. Lineage (NCBI taxonomy): Eukaryota > Metazoa > Arthropoda > Arachnida > Ixodida > Ixodidae > Dermacentor > Dermacentor silvarum. The sequence continues at coordinate 234,116,713 of NC_051154.1, read as the reverse complement.
CGCGCGGCGTGTGTGAGCGATGCCTTTGTCTGCTTGCCCGCTCCAGCGCGGCGTTGACCATTTATGGCGAAAAGTGATCACCTGACGGTAACTGACCAGTCGGCGGCGCGGCGGCGAAGAGTCAAGGGCTGCGGTACTTTCCATGTTCCAGGGACTTTACGTACAGCTGGCCGATAGCGCCTCCTAGCTCAGGGCCGCTATATTTCTATATATCCATATTATTTTACGAGAACGACAATTTTCGTACCGTAAGAATACCTTCATATCTGCCACATTCCTTCCCTCGTAAATGGAGTTTGAATGGGATAAGCAAGAAACGTGTCTCACTACTATTTGTGGGGGAATTTCACAGTGCCTTTCGCGGGTGTTTTTGAGCCACCCACCCATGAGTACTACTAAAAATAGCGTGGCGAAAAATTCTTTATCGATCTCTACGTTAACGTGTGTTTCTCGACTGCCTGCGTTGCGTATTATACGGCTTCGACTTTATATCGGGCGCTTGTTCGATTGTCCATCAGAGTGTGTGGTATATATATATATATATATATATATATATATTTCTCAAGCAGCAATTTTGCGGGCGTTGAGTAGCACGCGCGCCGAAAATTCAGCTCACTCAAGGTGCCTGTCCTAACATGTGTTTCTACACAATATTAGTCATGCCAAAGTCAATGGGTTTCTTTGCGAAAGGGTGCAACTTGGGCTAGTTGCATGGTTCCTTTTAGAAGGCGTGGGGTTCATCATTTAAATGCGAAAAACAACAACAACGTGGAAATGGGCAAGACAGACTTTAGTGTGTTGTTGCAACGCTTGAAACATCGAGTGTTTAGCAAAAATAAAATAAAGAAAGCAAAAAGAAAATGAAACAAACAAACAAAATTCAGAAAGACGTGCGCAAATCCATCCTGCATTCCGTACACCGCCTGTATCTTGCCGCGTTGGTCCTTTGCGCTATGATGCGATCGACGACGCGTGGGTTGTAGCTTGCTGCTGAGACGCCACTCCTCCTCGTCACTTTTCCCCGCTCGGTCAATCGATGCGGGAACAATCGTTGAATCGATCCACGCGCAGAGCGTGTACAGCCTTTGGTTGTTTGCGACATTTCGTCAACAGCTTTTAGTTCGCCTTCGCGTTTTGTGTCTCCTTTTGCCGCCAGCATGCATGCACGGTTTGGGAACATCGACTGCGATCAGAGCCTGACCAAAATAGTGCGCAGCAACCCAATGGTGGCGGCGAGTAGGTCAGTCTGCCAGCGCCGGGGCAGTGCTTTAACCAGCTTCTGCACCGCCCTATAGCGCAGGATAACTATCTGTCTGGGCACGGACTTGCGTGCGCTACAAAAAGGGAGTTGCTTTCTTTCGTCGTGCGACGAAGCAGCGGAAGATCCGTTATGCGCACGCCACATTTTGAGTGCCGCAAATGTGGTGTTTTTTTTTCGGGAATGGACGGAGTTACAGCAATGGACGAGCAAAAACTTGATTGCGTGTCGTTCCGAAGTAATCTTATTTCACAGTTTAAACCTAGCGGAATGATGTACTATACCGTTATGGGGGCAAGGAAAAGTTTTCTTAATGACTGTGTGCAAAGATTTTCTGGTGGATTGCAGCACAGAGGAGACCTACGTACCGTAAGAAATGTTCTGTGCATCGGTTAAGCTTATAAGTTGTAACCGTATTCCTGTGTGGCGTCAACTGAAAATTGCTCGTATGGTTTAGCTGTTTCTGTTGTTCAGGCTCGCTCGTATAGTGGTGGCCTCGGCGTCCTCAACGGAACGTCGATACGCCTCGCTCTCCTGTCGACGCCAAGAAGCTTAACCAGCCTCTATTAAGGACTGAATTAAATTCTTCTGGAGCTGAACTTACGTCGGTAAAAGTGGTGTTCCCGCTTTAACATTAGGGCAGTTTTGTTGCATTTATTTCGTGGCTCGCGTACGTTGACGAGAACGTTTCTTTAACGCTAGCCACCATCTACAGTTTTTAATAAGGAAGCGTATAAATTTTTCTTACCATTTGCTCTATACCAGCCGTAAGTAAATTAAGTACGGCTCGCCAACCAGAGGCGACCTTCCGCCCTCCCCCGCATGGCCAGCCGAGGCCATTGCATACAGTCTCTCGCCGCAGAGCACTTCTGCAGAAATATGAGACACAATATGTTGATAATGTCAGTATGGAGTGCCACATAGCTCTAAATTGACTTATTCCGTTGAAAGTTCTTTATGTGATCGTTCTGCGAGAGTGAGTATACAGACGTTTCGCAGGAGCAATTCCAAGAGTAGGCCAGAACTCGCTATGGGCGAACGCGGTATACATATTGCATTTGCAGTTATCACCGGGCAGCGATCTTCTGTTCCTTTCGAAACGAGGCAGCCTTCGGCTTTTCTGAAAGAAGCTCAGTTTTGTTCGTCATATTAATACATCTTTAATGCGAACACGTCATTTTTACGTGAGGGGTTTTCGCGGCTTTGTGACGCCGCGTGAAAGACAGGAGAAGAGGGCGCAGCCCGCAAGCTTTTGGCCAATAGGTAAGGCGTAAACTCGTAAAGGCTCATGGGAAACGTTGTCTGCGCGGCGCTTCCGGTTCAACCGCTGACGGTTCCGGCGCGCGATTTCCCGTTCGCGGGGCCGGTCGCGCTTGCTCTCTGTGCAGTTTCATCACAAGGTATCGCCCACGCTGCAAATATCTAGAGCCCGTGATGGTCGCATCGATGACTGACCATTATATCTGAGCATAGGCAGTCATTTAAAATATTTTTTTCTAGCCGAATGGACCGAACACGTGAATTAGGTATACGTGCTGTCACAGTCGCGGGCTTACTTGAATGACGAGTCGCACTTTCTTGTTCTCAAGTGAATTCTGTTCGGATCAACGATGTGAGCGATCTTGTAACATTTACATCGTAAATATCAGATTTGTACTAGAGCCCGTCGTATACACTAACGTGTTTGTCTTTCGTAGTCCTTGATAAATCGCGTTGAGCAAGCGCCGCACAGCTACGAACCTTGACTTTCCTTTAAAAATAAATACATTCCACACGTTTAGCTTTTCGAACTTTTATACCACTGATAACGTAGATGCTTGGACAAGTTTGTATGGCATACTAGGAATTTTATATCATTTTACAGCGAACCTTTATAGGTTTTGCGACGTTTATCATGCTTGTGTTGTTTTCTAAAATAACTTGCTGTCCACGTTACTGATTAAATTTCATGGAACATGCTTAATAACCAAGCGTTAACCACGTGGTCGGCATGGTTTAACGATGTTTTAACTTAGTATCTCTATCTGCAACTTCACCAAAACATTTGTTATAAAAGCCTAGAGAAATTTATAACACATGTTAACGCGATCAAAGCTGCAGTATACCCCTTGTGTTTGGGACACTTTGTGATAGTTATGTAAGATATGGAACGTGATGTATGCTAGAAGCGTTCGTCGACTGCAGTTCACTTCCGCGCACGTTTGATTCTGTCTTAATATGCTTTCAACGTCTCTTTATAAGTAATATTGCAGCTTTGTGATCGTTAGGATAGTGTTTCTCGTCTTGTGCACCTTTCACAAAATATACGAGAAAAATTACGGTCTACACCTTTTAAATCCTCCCAGTATACACCTTGCTCATCTTGCATCGAGCACTAAATTAAGGTCGCTTTACTATGCAAGGTATCCGCTTAAGTTTTGTTTCAAGACATTCGTGCCAAGAAAAAGTTACGGATTGGAACCACCTGCCCGCCTCTAACGCCTCCACTACTAAACCAAAGTGCACAGAGAGCAAGTGCGACCGGCCCCGCGAACGGAGAATCGTGTGCCGGAACCGTCAGCGGTTGAAGCGGAAGCGCCAAGCAGACGACGTTTCCCATGAGCCTTTACGAGTTTACGCCTCACCTATTAACGGAGGGCTACGGTGGCGAAAGAGGCGTAGAATCGGAAATAATTATTTTAGTTTGATTCGGTCTAATCATGCATAATCAGTATGTACACGTCATATCAGATGGGAAGTTCTCGCGGTTTTCGTGACGTCGAATGACAGATCGGCGAAGTGAGGGTGGCCCGAAAAAGTTTTGACGAATCGTGGAGGGCTGATTGCAGAAATTTTCGGTTGGTAAAAACTTTTATTAAGTGTCCTGCAGATTGATGACCCGGGATCAGATCTCCCACGTCGTGACGTCCAGGCCTCGCCTAGTCGCCGCTTCGCGGGCCTGCTGGACAGCCCAGATTTGGTCGGCGAGCTTGGAGCTGTGCAGGGCATCGGCCCACCTCGCCGAGAGAACATCGCGATTAATGGCTTTAGACTTTGCCTCACATTCCCAGAGCATTTGTTTTAGTGTAGCCGGTTCTATGCCGCAGACCTTGCAGGTATCTCCGGGTGGAATCTATGATACGCTAGCGGGTTTGGATAAGTGTCAGTCTGTAGCTGCCACCAGGTGGTAGCTTGGGCTCTTCATAACTTGTTAGGCGGAGTGAAACTACTGTATTGTTGATAATGCGCCTATGTTAACTTCGAACTTACGTGTTGACGTGCAGTCGGAGGTGCTACTAACCGGGCACTGTATCATGGCGGGATGTTTATTCACCTCACGAAAATGAGCACGTCCCACACACGAGCAGAAATACTGAGCGAGATGTAGTAATAATTGTACAGTTTATTCCCAAGTTTACGAAGTCAACGGGGAACGGTCAAACCATCGTAAAATCGGGAATTTCGTAAAATCGAAAAATACGAGAACGCAAAGAACACCGAGGTTGAACGACTAATTTATTTTTAGCGAAAGCTCGGTTCTTTTGGCTTGGGTACGGTTTCTCAGAAAGGGTCTGTTCCCATCCTCCTTGAGACCCAGCAAATCACCTGAAGAGGTCGACGGCGTCCATGACCTCGCTAGCTATCGCCACGTATGGTGTACGTTTGCGTCCGTGTCGTCATGTGACCCTTGTTCTGCGTCGGCAACAAGCTTCACAGCATCCTCGCCATCCAAATTTCCTGTTGCGTCCATGTCTGCACTGGCATCAGCGCTTACGAAGTCAGCGAAGTCCACGCTTGGCGGGATAGTGTCAAGCCGGCTGAGCCGTTATCAGGAACTGGAAGCCGACTGTTCGACCTCCTGCTCGATGCTATCGTCGTCGGGGTGCCTAACTACCTCGTGGACCATTAAGGAAACCAGCATGCCTGTGGCATTCTTTAGCTGTTTCGGCCTGCTTCCTAAAATCGGAACCGATGGTCTATTTTCTTTTGAAAGATCGAATTGGTAAGTGCACTATACCCAATATAAAAATCTTGGGAATTTAATTTTTTTCGTAAAATTTATAACTTCTTAAAATAAGATTTCGTAAAACTGGGGTTAAGTTGTATTGACCTGCATACGTATGTGAACTTACTAGCGACCAAAAACGTTTACGGACCAAGGGATGTGACAAAAAGCTGAATATCTCCGCAGCCTTACTATTTCCAGCCTCTACTGGTATATGCGAACAACATTGCGATGTACGGTTTTACTGGCTACTTTTAAATGCTGCTCGGATATTTGGCGTTTTCTGAGATCACGTGGTTCGTAAACATTTTTGGTCGATAGTACATTTTCGGAAGAGAAGAAGTATACATGATTGACATATAAATCATCTCTCGTTGATCAAAACTTGTCAGCAGCTTTTCGGGTGGGCACCTGAGATATGCAGTAAGATGAGATCAGAATTTTCTAACACTACCAATGTGACAAATTGCTGAAAAACCGTAGACATGGTTGCTGCACAATTCACAAGACCCAGCGGCAGACTTCGCTCTCCTGAACAAATCTAATTTAATGATCGCCTTTGGAACACAGTACATATTCACAATCCTTTGCCTGAATGTCACTTACATAATATCTTCATTTGATGATTTTGTGACGGTTCAATTATTATTAGTTATTATTTTGATATTGAACTTGTTCTCTTTGAATAGAAGGTGCAGGGAAGCAGCAGTTACAAAAACTGATTTAGACCAGCAGCATAGCGGTGTAGCTGCCTTCTTTCATGGCAGCAACAGTGTACAACGTCGTCTGCACATAGTACATCGTTTTTTTTTTTTTTACATATACAACGAATCAAATCATACGCAGTGTACGAACATGTCAAAAATACAAGAGGAACGTATCTGACATCAGCTTGACAGGTGTAAAATGATTTACGAAATGAGAGCTATAATGTTGTTCGACACAGTGCATGGAAACGCAGTGATTTATCTGCAAGACTGATATTTAGCAGCACTGGAAGAGTCCACGTGATTATTGTGCTGCATGGTTTGTTTGTTTGTTTGTTTGTTTGTTTGTTTGTTTGTTTGTTTGTTTGCTTATTTATTTGTTTGTTTGTATGTTTTTTTTGTTTTGTTTGTTTGTTTGTTTGTTTGTTTGTTTGTTTGTTTGTTTGTTTGTTTGTTTGTTTGTTTGTTTGTTTGTTTGTTTGTTTGTTTGTTCAAAGTATTGCATGGTTGTTATGTGTAGTGGGTGCATGACAAGTACGTACTGGTGGGACGCACTTGTTTCGCGACAACATTTCTGCGCACTCGAAAATGTTTTTAGCGATACCTCTAATTGCGAGAGTGATACATGCTGGCCTTAATGCAAAGCCGGAATGGCTGCCTGGCTGAAGGCGAGATCAAACATGCCTTCACCGCATCAGCCTCAGTGGTGCTCACGCCAACTATATTAAATTCAAACTTAAGTTATTAGGCTCACCGATGCGCTCATTGTGCAATGTTCCTGAGGTCTTGCAGAATGTTTTATGTGACTGCAGTAGTTACTCATCTGACAGACAATCCCTGAAGGCTGCGCTGCACTTGCACCGCGACTCGAGCTTAGACGTGCGGGGCATTCTTGGCCCGTGAAGAAACATTGCTAGCGTATTGCGCAAAACGAGAGCACTTCTAGTCCATAACTGAATGAGACATTATAAAGACCTCTAATATGTGCACGCATCTCCGTAGGTGTGTGTCTCTGTGAAGTGTGCTTCGCTCACACGAGAGGCAGGCGCGATACGTCCTGGCCACAAACGTCGTGGCACGACGACATCGTGTGGCGAAAAGGCATTATTAATATCCATTTCGCCGCAATCACAAGGGTATGCCGGAGCGGACACACGTTGACTCAACATAAAAAGTGTCAGCAACCCAAGGGCCACAGGTCGACAGGGGTTCATGCACCGCTTGAATATGGGTAACTTAAGTGTACTTAGCGGGAGATTAGTGCCGCCTTAACCACAGTTAGCGAACTATCCGCGGTTTGCTCCCCAACAATGGTCAATAGATACGTTGGCGCTGTGTCATGTGAGTCGTGTCAAGTCGTAAAGTAGAGAGAGACGTTTTAATGGCAGAAAGGTGGAGAGGTCGGCCTGAGTGAAGTGTCTCTAGCCTGCTACTCCATGCTGGGGAAGGGGGTTGGGGGAATAACAGAGATAGGATGTGAAGAGGAAGAATGATGCTGGTATGGTGAACACGATGATGAGTTCCCATCGTCGTGAACACGATGACTTCCCAGAACAGCACAGTCACCTTCGCGGGCAGAGGTAGATGCTACTACAGTGTAGCCAGAAGACTGTCTATAGCTTGCATAATTTTTGCAGCTGTTAGCGCCACTGGCGTATTTAAACCAGTCAGTAGCAGCTGCAGGGCGTCGATTATTTGAGAAGTCGTAAAGTAAGTTTGTAGGGTAAGTCCGGGACGGCTTTATGTCTCTTAAGATTTTCACCAATCTTGCGCAGCTGGCCGGAACGGCAATATTGAGGTGCAGGCGCGCAGTGCACGGTGCTAATAGCGCACTGAAGTCGAAAGAAGAATAAACAGAGACGCCATAATTATTTTTTTAAAGAAGAGTGAGTGCGCTTCGACAGGGGATTTCAAGATCTTGCGGCCCTTTCCACTTAATTGCAACTCTGTCAAACTTAAGGTGCCTTTAAAGTTGTGAACATTTCTTTGGCATCTTGGTAATAATTATGTGTTAACGGCGCTGCTACCACACGCCGATTTCCACATCGAATGCGCTTCGCTTTTCTGTTCTCTAAAATACGCGCTGTTAATTTCAAGCATCACGGAAGGCGTACTTGTGCGGTGTATTTAGCTTCTTATACATACCATCAACAGAGTAAGAATAGCAGACACTCAATTTCTTTGTTTCAATTTGTCATTTCTATTCAAGAACCTTTGGGACAAAGTACTGTACTAAATTTCAGAGATTGTTTCTGGTAATTATATAACAGGTGATTCTGGAAGCTCGTTTTGGCTTGGCTTTGTTTTGCCCAAATTGAATTCCTTCTCCCTTGGCGAAAAGCGGGAACTATCAAATATAAAGAAAAAGTACCACTCAAGTAAAAAAAAAAAAAAACAATAAACACAGGCAAGCCAACAGCGGTTGACATCGAAGAAAGACCAGGTCTGCTGGGGCACATATTAGTGTGCCCTGTGTTTCGTTGTTCCATGTTTTTCTGTGTTTATTATCCAGTACGGAAGAGGGGCTCCCCCAGAAGACTTTGTCTTTCTTTGTTCGATGTAAACCACTGTTGACTCGCCTTAACTTCTTTCTATCTGAACGATCTCCGGTATCGGCCCACTGTTTTTGTGGAGTAAAGCCACACTACCGGTTCCGGTTTTAGACGCGCGCAGTTCGAACGAGCCATATGAGCTTTATTCCGGCTTTATATATATATATATATATATATATATATATATATATATATATATATATATATATACGCTAACTTGGCGCGTCCTTTTCCTTCCAAGCTCTCCACATTCACGCATTTTTCGTTGCGCTATACGTCCACAAGAAGGCCTCAAGTTGTCGAATTTATGAGACGAAAGTGACCCCATACCCATATTCCACGAACCACAAAATGCTTTGAACTCATATACACGCTAACTTGGCGCGTCTTTTTCCTTCCAAGCTCTGTACATTCACGCATTTTTCGTTGTCCTATACGAGCCCAAGAAGGCCTCAAGTTGTCGAATTTATGAGACGAAAGTGACCCCATACCCATATTCCACGAACCACAAAATGCTTTGAACTCATATACACGCTAACTTGGCGCGTCTTTTTCCTTCCAAGCTCTGTACATTCACGCATTTTTCGTTGTCCTATACGAGCCCAAGAAGGCCTCAAGTTGTCGAATTTATGAGACGAAAGTGACCCCATACCCATATTCCACGAACCACAAAATGCTTTGAACTCATATACACGCTAACTTGGCGCGTCTTTTTCCTTCCAAGCTCTGTACATTCACGCATTTTTCGTTGTCCTATACGAGCCCAAGAAGGCCTCAAGTTGTCGAATTTGTGAGACGAAAGTGACCACATACCCATATTCCACGAACCACAAAATGCTTTGAACTCATATACACGCTAACTTGGCGCGTCTTTTTCCTTCCAAGCTCTGTACATTCACGCATTTTTCGTTGTCCTATACGAGCCCAAGAAGGCCTCAAGTTGTCGAATTTGTGAGACGAAAGTGACCACATACCCATATTCCACGAACCACAAAATGCTTTGAACTCATATACACGCTAACTTGGCGCGTCTTTTTCCTTCCAAGCTCTGTACATTCACGCATTTTTCGTTGTCCTATACGAGCCCAAGAAGGCCTCAAGTTGTCGAATTTATGAGACGAAAGTGACCCCATACCCATATTCCACGAACCACAAAATGCTTTGAACTCATATACACGCTAACTTGGCGCGTCTTTTTCCTTCCAAGCTCTGTACATTCACGCATTTTTCGTTGTCCTATACGAGCCCAAGAAGGCCTCAAGTTGTCGAATTTATGAGACGAAAGTGACCCCATACCCATATTCCACGAACCACAAAATGCTTTGAACTCATATACACGCTAACTTGGCGCGTCTTTTTCCTTCCAAGCTCTGTACATTCACGCATTTTTCGTTGTCCTATACGAGCCCAAGAAGGCCTCAAGTTGTCGAATTTATGAGACGAAAGTGACCCCATACCCATATTCCACGAACCACAAAATGCTTTGAACTCATATACACGCTAACTTGGCGCGTCTTTTTCCTTCCAAGCTCTGTACATTCACGCATTTTTCGTTGTCCTATACGAGCCCAAGAAGGCCTCAAGTTGTCGAATTTATGAGACGAAAGTGACCCCATACCCATATTCCACGAACCACAAAATGCTTTGAACTCATATACACGCTAACTTGGCGCGTCTTTTTCCTTCCAAGCTCTGTACATTCACGCATTTTTCGTTGTCCTATACGAGCCCAAGAAGGCCTCAAGTTGTCGAATTTATGAGACGAAAGTGACCCCATACCCATATTCCACGAACCACAAAATGCTTTGAACTCATATACACGCTAACTTGGCGCGTCTTTTTCCTTCCAAGCTCTGTACATTCACGCATTTTTCGTTGTCCTATACGAGCCCAAGAAGGCCTCAAGTTGTCGAATTTATGAGACGAAAGTGACCCCATACCCATATTCCACGAACCACAAAATGCTTTGAACTCATATACACGCTAACTTGGCGCGTCTTTTTCCTTCCAAGCTCTGTACATTCACGCATTTTTCGTTGTCCTATACGAGCCCAAGAAGGCCTCAAGTTGTCGAATTTATGAGACGAAAGTGACCCCATACCCATATTCCACGAACCACAAAATGCTTTGAACTCATATACACGCTAACTTGGCGCGTCTTTTTCCTTCCAAGCTCTGTACATTCACGCATTTTTCGTTGTCCTATACGAGCCCAAGAAGGCCTCAAGTTGTCGAATTTATGAGACGAAAGTGACCCCATACCCATATTCCACGAACCACAAAATGCTTTGAACTCATATACACGCTAACTTGGCGCGTCTTTTTCCTTCCAAGCTCTGTACATTCACGCATTTTTCGTTGTCCTATACGAGCCCAAGAAGGCCTCAAGTTGTCGAATTTATGAGACGAAAGTGACCCCATACCCATATTCCACGAACCACAAAATGCTTTGAACTCATATACACGCTAACTTGGCGCGTCTTTTTCCTTCCAAGCTCTGTACATTCACGCATTTTTCGTTGTCCTATACGAGCCCAAGAAGGCCTCAAGTTGTCGAATTTATGAGACGAAAGTGACCCCATACCCATATTCCACGAACCACAAAATGCTTTGAACTCATATACACGCTAACTTGGCGCGTCTTTTTCCTTCCAAGCTCTGTACATTCACGCATTTTTCGTTGTCCTATACGAGCCCAAGAAGGCCTCAAGTTGTCGAATTTATGAGACGAAAGTGACCCCATACCCATATTCCACGAACCACAAAATGCTTTGAACTCATATACACGCTAACTTGGCGCGTCTTTTTCCTTCCAAGCTCTGTACATTCACGCATTTTTCGTTGTCCTATACGAGCCCAAGAAGGCCTCAAGTTGTCGAATTTATGAGACGAAAGTGACCCCATACCCATATTCCACGAACCACAAAATGCTTTGAACTCATATACACGCTAACTTGGCGCGTCTTTTTCCTTCCAAGCTCTGTACATTCACGCATTTTTCGTTGTCCTATACGAGCCCAAGAAGGCCTCAAGTTGTCGAATTTGTGAGACGAAAGTGACCACATACCCATATTCCACGAACCACAAAATGCTTTGAACTCATATACACGCTAACTTGGCGCGTCTTTTTCCTTCCAAGCTCTGTACATTCACGCATTTTCGTTGTCCTATACGAGCCCAAGAAGGCCTCAAGTTGTCGAATTTATGAGACGAAAGTGACCCCATACCCATATTCCACGAACCACAAAATGCTTTGAACTCATATACACGCTAACTTGGCGCGTCTTTTTCCTTCCAAGCTCTGTACATTCACGCATTTTTCGTTGTCCTATACGAGCCCAAGAAGGCCTCAAGTTGTCGAATTTATGAGACGAAGTGACCCATACCCATATTCCACGAACCACAAAATGCTTTGAACTCATATACACGCTAACTTGGCGCGTCTTTTTCCTTCCAAGCTCTGTACATTCACGCATTTTTCGTTGTCCTATACGAGCCCAAGAAGGCCTCAAGTTGTCGAATTTGTGAGACGAAAGTGACCACATACCCATATTCCACGAACCACAAAATGCTCTGAACTCAGGCAGGAAGACCTTGTCTTCAAAAAAGTGTAATAGATAGATTTTATTGATAGGAAATACAGGGAGATCGACCTGAGCTAGTTCGCTCTAGTCTGCTACTCTGCACTGAGTAAGAGGGAACGGGAGTGAGAAAGTACTGGGATGGATGATGATCATCATAAAAGTGGTGAGTGCTTACGTACATTTGACGGTGGCCCTACTACCTTATGATCTGTACCTGCAGCACAAATTACCGCCTTGATGCTCCTGAAGAAAGAAAGAACACTATGACGGATCGCAATGGCTGATTAGAACAATAGCAAACAAATAGAGAGCGGTAGCAGAAACAAATAAAAGCCACCGCAGAGCGCGGTAACTACATAAAAATACAAAAAGAACGTAAAAAGGTAAGGTCTCGACAATTTGAATAACAAACAAACAAAAAAAAAACGCTACAACAGGCAAGCTAAGTCAATTTCTTTTAGCAAGGAGGGCGCGATGAGCCTCGTCACGATGCATAACGTCTCGAATAAAAGTGTTCATCGAAAGTCGTACACCGCAGGCTAAGAATGCAGTAGCTCCTCAGCAGAGACGTGCGGCGCGTAATCAAAGCAGGACACTCCTGTATGAGGTGCTCGAGGTTCTCACAGGAACAACAAGAAGCACACAATTGATGGTCCACACGTCCTCGTGTGAACGTTCACAATCCAGGGCGCAACCAAACCTTAACTTGAGTAGTAGCTCTCTATATATAGCGCAACGAGGCAAGCCTCGCCCACGAACACGGGGAGGAAACGATTCATTTACGACACGCTGGTCGGGGTGATGCTCAGAGTGGTAGCGACGAATCAGCAGACGAGCGTCGTTAAGCTCACACGAAATTTCCGGTTAGCTACAGCAGTGATCACAAGGTGAAGACGGTCAATCAGCCTCTTCATTTCCTGCGATCCCTACGTGCGAAAATATACACAGGCCAACGAAGGATACCCGACGAGACGTAATTTTGCTGGCAGAGTCAGTAATGCTGCGCAATACTGGATCATCAACGTCACTTCTCTGTAGTACGTTGAGGGCAACGCGGGAGCCGGTAAGAACGGCAATCTTCGATGTTGTTAACTTCTCTTGTATGCACTTCAGTGCACCATCAATCACTGCCAGCTCTGCAATTGTTGATGAGGCTGGGTAGAGTACGTGCAACACCCGTTGCATTTTCTGTGGTATGACAAAAGAAAGCTGCAGAAGCGCCTTGGCCGTCGCTGGGTACAGATGTGTCTGTGAATACACGAAGATAATCTCCAGGTCTATAGAATAAGCTAACTTGTCCAATCGGATTAGCACCGAAAGAGGCAGTGCAGACTTTTTGTGTATTTCAGAAATTGAGAGATAATTGGGAAATACACATTTGTAGGTATTTTTCGAAGGAGTAACTGAAGCAGGCACTTCATAACTGCCAGCAAGGGTTATAAACAATGCCGTCATTTTTTTCCAGAGAACCGGCAGTGAATCAACTGATTCACCGGTGAATTCACTGGTGAAGCCACCAGATCAGCAAGAACTTCTTGATCTCTTGCTGGTCTCTTTTGGTCTTGCTGATTGCGTCGCTTCGCGCCGTTAGAAAGCGTTCACCGGCCGGCCATTCGACGCTCGCGCGGTATTGTTAAGGAATAGGTCGACTGTACCTGTCGAGAAGTACTTCAATCTAGCCTTCTTACAGAGTGGAAGATTGGGAAGGTGATTCCACTCTACAAGTCCGGCAGTAAAACTTCACCTCTTAATCGCCACCCCATTTCACTTACTAAAGCACATGCTGCAAACTACTTGAGCCGAATTTATAAGACGAAAGTGACCACATACTCATATTCCACGAACCACAAAATGATCTGAACTCAGGAAGGAAGGCCTTCCTGAGAATCTATCGACCAGCTACGCTGTGTTTCGAGCTTTGATCGGCCTAGTGCAAGCTTTGCTGTTTATTTTTTTTTTTTTAGTTCTAATGTTCATAACTCATCCTTTACTAACGTACATTCGGCCTTCCACAGGGGTACGTCCTTAGACCCCTACTATTCTTAATTCCCATTAGATCTGCCTTCCGTTGTTTTCTCTGCCATCTTTCTTTTCGCTGACGATTGTGTAATATTTCGTGAAAAAAAAATTCGGGGTAGCTTGCACTAGTGGCGCAAGGTTAAAGACACAGCGGAGCTGATCGGTTCCTAGCTGGTCCTGGTTATACGAAGGGATGCTAAGTTATACAAAGTTCGGAGCCGACGCTTTCTGTCCCGTTCCCTAGCATTTTCTCACTGGACGTACTCGGGGTCCCCAGCTCGTCGTCGTCGTTTTGCAGCGCCTTTTCGGCGATCCGTGCTAGGTCCAATCAGCGTCGACGCTGGCAGTCACGCTTAGCAGCGCGCCGCGATTCTTGGTAAGCGGCTTCTTCCTCAGCAGTGCGAGTTCCTTGGTCTCCCCATGTCTACGTCTGGCGCGCCGCCGCCGCGCACCGGCTTTCATACGGAATGAAGGAGCGCATGCACAGTTGGCCGTGACGTCACGTCTGACTCGCGGCGCATCAGCAGTAGTGCGCAGCCGGTGGCGAAGTCGTAGGGGAAGTGGGGCAAAAGCTATGCACAGTGTACGGGCGGCGAGCGCAGACGCGCCGGGATGACGTCACGCCGCATGCGCAGTAGCGCGTAGCTGGCGGGAGCTCGGCGGAGCCGTGTCTGTGTCCGGCGAAGCGAGCGCGCACCTGCGCCGGCGGTTACTAGGCAATTTGAAGTGACGTCATCGCTCCTTGAAGTTTTTTTTTTTTTTTTTTTTTTTTTTGCCTACGACAGACATGTTACGCTGGGCATAAAAAGCTCCGCTGTTAATCAATACTGACAGGGATATTAACACTCTCCAATCTGACATAGTTGCTGTATCCAAGTGATGTAAAATATGGCGATTAGAATTACATGTAAAGAAATGCAAGATTATGCCTTTCACCCGAAACACTAACAGTCTTCCTATTTATATTTTGAACAGTGTTTCATTAAAATTCGTTACATCTTATTAATACTTAGGTATTCATATATCATGTAATATAAATTGGACACTGCACACAGAAAACATTATTAACAATGGTAACCGTATGCTAGGATACAAAGGTTCAATATGCTGCTTCTGTGTGGCATCCTATGCATTGTAAAATTAATCACTGCCCTGGAACTTGTTCAGATTAACTCGACTCGTTTCATTCTCTCTAACTACAACGCACTGCTAGCATAACAGCTATCAAAGCCAGCCTTGCGCTTCCGTCTCTAGCAGCGCGTCGAAAAATTGACCGCCTCAATTTATTTCATAACATCTACTACCACACCATTCATCACGACATATTTTTCTATCACCGCAATATATGTCCCATCTCATTCATCATCACCATAAGGTAGGTATTCTATTTTGTAAAACGAAAACATTTCCCGAATCTTTTCTTCTGCGCACAGCAGTCCAGTGGAACCACCTTCCTGCTGACGCTGCATCAATCATTGATAACCAACGTTTTCGAGAGGCACTTAACACCATTGTTTAACTGCTAGCCTGTTTTGAAATTGTTATTATTACTCACTGTATCTTGCTGTTGTCCTTAGGTTTGTATTTCTTCCCACTCCCCTCTGCAATGTCTCTGGCCCTGAGGCTAAATAAATAAATAAATAAATAAATAAATAAATAAATAAATAAATAAATAAATAAATAAATAAATAAGTGTAGGGATAATCGGAACTGGCCTTAACTTTCGTGGTATGCGCAATCGCTGAGAAAAAAGCCAATGCGTATTGAATTACGAATATAATGACTACTTATATACAGACGACAACCACAAATACTTATCTGAAAACTGATATGAAGTAACGCACTTCGTCAGCTCAGCAGGCACCGGCAAACGGTTCTTTGGTCGCGTGCTTCTAGACTGCCAAGGAACTGACAAGTTCTTTAAAAGCGTAGCTTTCCTTGCCTTTTCCCCGGGGTTTCTCATTCGTCGTCGTTTCTTCGTCGGATATATATATATATATATATATATATATATATATATATATATACGTAGACATCTTGGGCTATTGAGTATGTGCTGGCTGCTGTCTTGCCGAGTAGGCAACATGGGCCGGTGGGTATGTGCAACTTGGTATGTGCCACTGGCTGTGTGTCCGTTCTCAGCCAATCCCCTCAAATATTTGGGCCACTATCACACAAGGGTTATCAAGCTCCAGATGTACTTAGATGTGTCGTTCTCCTCTGTGCATGCACCTGTCATCAACATTCTTCCATACAAGCATCGTACATCGCCTTCGCCCTCATGACGCAGATAGCTACAGGCAACGAGGCAGAGCTCGTGTCATCCGCTATACCGCTGCTACCTCGCTAACTCAATCAAGCTTCCCATCATTTAGATCCCAACATTGCGTTGTATATATGTGTGTTTTCTAGTGACACTGTTGAACAAAATGATAACTAACTTTCCGCACTATGTCACACGCGTCGCTGACAAGGCAAAAAAAAATGTCATCTATGACTGGCCTCTTGAATCAGACACCGTGACCGTATACGGACGCAACGATGCTCGGATGTATTTCACTTTATCTCCGTTCTCGACCGTGGAACGTCAACCAACGCCAACAGGGCAATATTTCACGCCAGGCCTCCGAAGCCGTAAAAGTCGTTTCGCCAAGCAAACTGGAGTTCTCGAAAATTTTGTTTCTCACTCTGAGTATACAGCTATAACCCACGAAAAACACACAAATGTCAAGGTTTGAAAACACTGCCATGCTTTGCCCTGAGCGTGTATACACAATGGATACCTTCCGCGGGAGAAGTCAAGCAGGTATTTCGCAGTCTCACAATACGTTTCCGGATCTGTTGGTATTTTCTTTTATCCCAGGTAGGAAGGAAATTGTTTTTGTGGCGTGCCAAATTGTAACCCCGTTCTTCTTTCCTCACTAAAACAACAGAAAACATGAGACGAGATCTCATTCTGCGAACGTCCAATCGTATACGTACTTCGGTTATCCCATCGTGCCTTCCATATCAAGCTATGAGAGACCATCATGTTTTGAGCAAGCTTAGAGAAACTAGCCGCAGGAGCACTAATCGTTATGGTTTACGAGGCAGGAGGCAGAGTCCCGTGGTCACGTGTCGAAATGGCATGGCTCATTCTATAAACAAGTGAGGTCATCCGGGATGTAAGGTGCCAATTTGGTTGTCGCGAAAGTTTGCTATGGGACAAAACCACGTTGTCGAGCGACTGTCCAGGTGATGGGGAAAGCACTACATGGAAACCATATGAAAATTTGGCTGACTGCCATGAGCGGCCTTGGGAAATGAAAGGTCTCCAGGCCATCCGCGTTACTGGACTTTATTGTCAGACGCGAGCTCCGAAATCTGTTTTAGCGAAAACGTTTAATGGCATCGGTAGAGGCTAGCTTAGCGATAGGCTTGGCATGCTACTCCAGGTGACATGGTGAGGAGTGAAAGCTGATTTGTTGCTGCTTTGGTCTACGAACAAAGCTGGAATTAGTGCGAAGAGAAAAATAATAGCATACGCTCTATTTCCCACAGACGAAATCGATATACATCAAAACTCACATTTCGTTTTCGCCGCGGTATGAAGCAAGGCACGGCTGTATATGAAACCAAAATGCATGTCTGCCTATTATGGTGTCAAGCACGTCGTTGTGGACCTTGCCACGAGCCGTCTGTACATGTAGTTTTCACTATTTTCGAGGCTAGGCACGGTATATAGGCACTGCTCTGAGCTAGCTCATAGAAATGAGGATTCGTGGAATGCACTACTGCCCTTTGTAGCTTGGTCACCAACTATGTGTCCAGTTACGTTTCTGTACATCTTCTAATTCGTGAGTAGAAGTAGCCAGAAAGCCTTTTCATTGAAAAAAAAAAGAAAAAGCAATCGCAGATTTTATTTAACTCTTTTTTTTTCTTTCTAGTGAGTTAAACGAAGCTTTATGGAACTCCGACCGTGCCTTTCGGTGGCTGCCAGATGGCAGTTTTAATTTCCTTTCTGTGAATATGTTTTAGCAATTTGTACAAATGCTCCTTTTCTTAGAATGTTCTGGAGTTTCCGTTCATTCTTTCAGAAATGTTTTGGATAACACAGAGTTAGTATATATACACCCCATGCGCGATTTCCGCTGAGGATATATTAGCTGCAGGCCAGTTTTTATTCGTATATGCAGGTTTCCGCGAGTCCCGCGCTATCTTTTAAACTTCCAGGCAGTGTCATATCGCAACAACTCATTTGTCTACGGGCGCCAAAAGCATACGCAGTAGCAATTTGAGTGTGAGCGACAACTAAATACGCCAATCCTGTCACAGTGCCGGCGCCCCCCCTCTACCCCCCCCCCCCCAAAAAAAAAATGTACAGCAGAGCTGCGGCACAGCGGAGCCCGGTATACGACATGACGTACCGCATTGGCATCTCACTTGAGCCATTCACGCGTCACTATGGCTACCTTGGTTTTCGTATGAAACCAAGTCCCGAGTCTGCAAAATTCTGCTTTCATGAGCTCCTATAGTGTGCGTCGTCACTGAAAGTGTGTTCGCTATAGCAGAAATGAAAGCTGACGTGCGGGAAAGACACTCAACGACGTTCCCCAAAGCTCTAAATGGATGGGAGCACGCGTCCCTCAATATGCGGACGCGAATACTTTCCTTAATACTTTCCTAATAGACAGGCTAGTCGTTGAATCTACACCTTCTCACCCATGCAAGAAAAGCAGTACCTCGTAGAGTTGATGCGAATCTACCGGTGAAGCGTGTCGTGTAAGTCCGGGTTGACGCGTGGAACATGCGCCATCCTCTACGAGAAGGGAAGATATATACATACATACACACACACACACACACACATATATATATATATATATATATATATATATTAATAATCTGTTCGAAGTCTTAGAATAAAGTTTACGACGGGATGTTCGCACGACTCATTCACACTCGAAAACACGCCACAAAGGCACCTTGAAAAAATCGGCTCTTCCGCTACCCATATAACCCGCCATCTCTCCAAGAGATCGTGCCTTCTCTTTTTCTTTTGCTTCTCATCCTATCGGATTTCGAGACTCGCCAACCACTAATCAGCAATCGATAAAAGCTTGTACAGCCGCGCTGCGCATGTGGGAGTCAATATCGTTGAACGGTAAGGTAGTAAACATACTGGCGATGAGAGACGGTGTGGTGAAATTGGTGTGACCCGACCAGAAATTGCGCGCGACATAAAAACTAAACGTCTGTCAGCGAAAGCACTGTGGGAACGAGACTGACATCACGCTACTCACTGAGGCACAGTTCGCTTCTCATCACGCGGCAGCTATATACGGTACACATTCTACTGGCTTCGAATCGTCGTAGATGGCAGCGTTCATTCGATGCGGGGAATTCCAGACCATAGCTCTTGATTACGAGCCGCATCACCGCCTTTGGTCGGAGCGAGGCTTTTATATTCATCGTCTTTTCCCGCGAGAAACTGCTTATCCGTCCTATCCCGCTTCCGTCTCATCAGGTGGACTTTCGGGCTAATCGCTGTCCCATTCTTTGCGGTCTCTGAGACAGCTATACCGCAAAGAATGTCTCGCAGCCGTCTCATGACGTCCACTTGTCTCTCTCTTTCTCTCTCTACCCAAAGCATGCCCTCGCCCTCTTGTGTTCTGATTCCTGCAAGCAATAAATGCCTCGGGATGCATACGTGCCGTGGCCGGTGCTACATGGCAGACTGGCAAGGGGAGGGGGCGTTTAGCAACCGCTCCATAAGCGTCCCGCGACTAATAACGAACTCGGCCACGGTCGATACGGTGGCTGTTTGCGGCGTTCCGCTCCTCTTACTTTGTTGTTATTCTTTTCTTTTTGCTTCGGGTTATTATTTGTTGCCGATCGCTTTGTCAATACAGGCGTTACTATACTACACAGTGTGGTGCACCGGTGCGGTCGATAACGAGGTGGCCTGCGTGCATTGTGCTCTGGGAAAACAAATGAGAAAAGGGGACCCGCGCGGCGCCCCGTTCCTGACAGATGCCTGTGGACTAACGGAGGCCCCTATACGGCGGAAAGGGGCTATCGAACGCGAGACATATGGCGTTGTGCTGTGCATATATGGCGTTGTGCCGTGCATATATGGCGTTGTGCCGTGCATATATGGCGTTGTGCCGTGCATATATGGCGTTGTGCCGTGCATATATGGCGTTGTGCGGGCGTTGTGCCGTGCAGTGGGCGCGAAGCAACGTGAAGCACATATGAAGCTCCGAGCTCAACGAAACCCTGTGGCTGCGCCTTAACGATAGCTCACACGTGTCAAAGTATAGGCAGGAACAACGATGAATAAATAATGATAATGAAATTGTCACAGCGTTCGCGCCCGCGGACGTTAGGTGGAAAATATACGATGATGAAAACAACCCACATATCATACTCTCAAGATGAAAACGCGCCTTCTTCGAACCTCTCAGGGTCGGGCACTTTGGCGTCAGGCCCGAGATAATAAAGGCTCTCTCTATAGGCCTACATACGCTTACGCTTGATATTGGTCTCAATTTCATCACGGTTTACGGAGAGCGTGTCAGCCATCTCGAGCGTTATTACTTTTGGCAGTGAGATTAACTGCGTGAGCAGCAGCGTAATTTTATAGTTTGCTTCTCCGCAATTGCGATCCACACTTTTAGAGAAGTTTGTAAACAGTGGTTATATATGCGCTTCCGGTTTTCTAATATGCGTGCGCAGCTAACTCCGTAGTGTGCTTTCCTGCGTAGAAACTGAAGGAAAAACGAAAATTTTTTACTTCGAACATGATTTTTTGTTAAAGAAAGGCCTACTATAAATTTACTTGGATCGAGTCACGTCACAGCGGATGAATTATCTGCCCAGGTGGACATCATTTGCCAGAAAAAAACAAAGTAATAATTTCACTAACTACCATAATTACAATAATTAACTTCTTAGTTGCCAACTTTACGGCCCATGCTTATATTGAAAAGTTTGAGGTAACTGTCATAAAAGCGTAGTTACCTGTTTACACATTTCAAAATGGTTACGCAAACCGAAATGACTGAATTATTTATTCAAATTACCTGATTACGCACACGGTACCGCGAAGCCCGGCTCGCGGTTCAACCCCTGTGACGTAGGCAGTGGGGGAGGGAGTCCACTTCATTTTCCGCCACGCTTTTAGGTCACAGATGGGTTGGACGGAGAGCGTGAGGTACTGAGTGTACCTCAAGCACTGACCGGCTTCAGTTCAGTTTCAGTTTACTATTATACCATTTGCAGTAATAAGTATATTACTTCAATTGCAAAATTGCAACATGTGTCCTAAGCAACTGTATAAATCATAGTTATCAAGTCATAGTTACTTAATTAGTTATGTAGGATTGTAGCATATCGCCAATGACCACCACCGCGTTGCCGAAAAAGAGACGTTATTAAATCCCCTGCACGCCAAGCACGGACTTGGTTCTTTCCATATGAATCTTGGCTCTTTCCATATGAAGCACACGGTTTGCATTGTATGCGATAGTCACCGCTCCAGGCCCTATGAAGAAATAAAACTACAGTTTTTTTTTTTTTTTGCAATTTTAGTGCAGGCATGGACGCGAAGAGTTGACGTAATTATATTTACTTGAGGCGTTTTCATCACCGTCTTCTCGAGCTACAGTTAAAGCCGAACTTATACGTGTTGTAGCGTAGTCTCCATGTGGTCACGACGAAGGAACATTTTGAGGCATAGGTAGGTTTGAGTCTCGCCTCGTTCGGGACCTATTGAATAAAATAATTACGTTTAATTTCTATGGTAATATTTGAACCAGAGTCTCCCGGGGCAACAGGACGAAGTTCTGCCCGTTAAGAAACATACGCACGCATGGTAGGAGTGAATACTAATGTCACCATCTCTCCTTCACCCGTGCAAGCTACAGATTTAAAGCGGTTGGCACGTGAATCCTGCCGCACACCAACAATTTGCTTATAAATGCGACAGTGTGCCAGTTTCCCCGTCCTACCCTTGAGGCAGCTAGCGCTTTGAGACGCTGTCAAATTTTACTACCTTGGCGATCGGAACACGGTGTGACGTTTCTTCGCCCCACAGTATATACAATAAATCAGTCGTCATGACATCGTCGTCGCCATCATCGTCGTCGTGCTATCGCCTCACTTTTGTCGTCACACACACGCTCACGTGACACAGGCAAATTGCTCGCCATCTCGTAACACTTTTCCGAACCCCAAACGAAACTATTATAGTTAGCTACCTGCAACTTTCGTACGGGCAACTCAACAATCCACCGCGAGTGGAGATTAGCTAATATGCGCTTTCTTATACAGTAAACGATAGCTTTTGACGGTATGCACGCAATACTCAAGAAGCAGGTTGACGACACTGTGCAGTCTCGCGAATGTTGCTGCCAAAGGAAGAACTGCGGTGACCCTGTACTGTGATTTCAGGCCACGTCCGACCACTCTTCTTTCAACAAAACTCGCTCCTTGCACCGCCTCCTCGCTTCCGAAACCGTGGTGTGAAATACACGCCATGGTGTCGTGGCCATCGCGTTCTCCTGCTGAGCACGAGGTATCATGCTGGTTTGCTGGCGCGGCGGCCATGCCCGGTCGATGGGGGCGAAACGCAATAACGATCGTGTACTCGGATTCAGGTGCACTTTAAACTATACCTTTGGTTGTCAAAGTTGATCCGAACATTGTATCTCAGGCTCGGTTGCTACGGCTTCTTTCACAGCCCAGGTGTTACGTTCCTGTAATTTTAAAGGAGGGTTACCGATAGATAGCGCAATAATCTACTTAACACACAAAAAAAATTATGCGGATCCCAAGCACTGTGGGAATCGGTGTAACCGAAGCTTTCTGTGCTGTTTGCTTGAACTTACGATAATTGGCGGTGATGTTGACGGCGAATGTTTAATTTCTTCAGCGTTTAGTCCAATATGAGAGGGGTGAGTTGGTGTTAAACCTTACCTTGCGTACACCACTGCTGTTTATCTGCCGAGTACACAGAACACACAGCGAGACGTGTTTGCTTGAGGCGTTGTGTTCCATTGCTCATAACATCCGAGAAGGTTAGCATTGTCACTGTTTCACACAGCACATCGCATCGTGGCAGAATCGTTAAACTTTAATTGAATTATAGGGCTGTACGTGCCAAAACCAAAATCGGATTATGAGGCACGACGTAGTGGCGGATTCCGGATTAATTTTGACTTCCTGGTGTTAGTTAGCATCCACGTAAATGTAGTGCATTAATGTTTTTGTATTTCGCCCCCGTCGAAATACGGCTGCCGCGGGCGGGATCGTACCCGCGACCTCAAATAATGTCATAGCCGCAAAGCTACGGCGGCAGGCACAGAAGCGTTGATTTGATGGGCAACCACTTCCTTAGTGTCGCCTAGACGCTGCAGTGCTTTAATGCGGCTTTGCGTCTGCGCGCCGTGCGTCTGTTGTCCGTTTGACGTATTAGCATCGTGTTTATTTTTCAGAAATAGCAGAAACCTACGGTACCGTACCGTCAAGTTAAATTTACCCAGTTTGCAATCGATGGTAATGAGATGGCCGATGCTGAAGCAAAGCGTGCCCTCAGCAATGTCCTGCGAACTGTAGTGCCGTTCTCTAGACCGGACATCACATGCCTCCTGTCGAAATTAATGAGGAGTGCGACGAAAACATACTGGGCCCAGCCAGACGCTCGTCACGTTCGCCTTAAAAGGCTGGATCCCGATATGCAATTTCCTGTTCTGCGTGGAATTCCACGCCCTCATACATGCCTGATATACAGACTGCGATTAGGCGTCGCTTTCACACGCAAATATTTGCACATCATTGGACGGACAGACTCCCCGGAATGTTCAGTGTGTGGTGTTATAGAGACTATAGACCATGTGCTCGTGGTGTGCCCTGAGTATGCGCGCGAAAGACTCACACTGGCAGCCACCTTGAGGCATTTATATAATAGACCACTGTCGGAGGACCTCTTGCTAGGCGCAGGGCCACAGAGTTGGCAGACAATAGAGGCAATTCGTGCTTTTTCACGTTTCTTGGGCGACACGGGCCTGGACTCACGCTTGCTATAACATTTATGCAATGTGTCCTTTCACCTAGTTCCTCCCATTATCATCCCCCATTGTGACCCTCTTTCTTCCCCTCTTCCCCTTCCCTTACAGTAGAGTAGCAGGCCAGATGCTCCATTTTCAGGCCAACCTCTCTACATTTTCAAATCAATAAACTACTTCTTCTTCTACCCAGTTTGTCCGCAACTGCTGTCGTGTCTAGAAGTAGCGTTTCCTCGCCTTCTCACGCGGCCTTTTCCCTCTCCTGCCCTCCCCCCCCCCCCCCCCCATGTATGTAAACCGCTGAGCGAAGAGTGGCAAGGCTGTCATTCACTTGTTTCGTGACTGCGTCGGTTCTACCCATTCTCTGCCTCCTCTCCCTACTTCATCTCCACCATTCTATCTACCTCCCATCTGGACTGTTGCACTTTAGTAGAAAGGTAAGCGCTGCAATTTCAGCAATGCTTTTGCGGCTTTGTGGGGGGTCACGGATAATTACAGCTTTCAATAGGGTATTGTGGCGATGTCCAGGGAGCCCTATAGAGGCCATTGTGCACATTCGACACGGTGGAAAGGTCCAAAGAAATTTTATCGCGCCTGCTTTCCTCCCTAACACGCCTCTGCCATGTACATGCAAGCTCTGAACAACCTCCCGACGCGGTGTGCAAGACAGCCGCAGCAGTGGAAAAGACAGCAAAGAAAGCCTCGCTTTAAAAGAATAGGCACATACACACCCAAATCGCTGCACGCACGCTCTTATCTTGTGTTGTGTTGATTATTGTGCTATCTGTCGGCGCATATGCTATACCAACTCGTCTATTCTTCAACAATGACGGAGAGTTCGACGTCGGCTACTCTCTGCCGCTGGGCAAACAAACAACTGAAAGCACAAAAAGCACTGAAACATGCTGAAGACAGTCTGAGCGTAGAAACACGTACGAAGTTTTTCACGCGAGTAAGAGCACAATACAAGAACATACGCGGAAATCCACAGTTCTGTAATTAAGTAAAAGTGCTGAAGATAGCCTTATAACACGCACAGAAGTTCACAGTGTTGCTTTAGGATGTTATACCTGCTCTATTAATGTTATTGCATAATTATAGTGCCAACCGCATCTAACGCATATTTCCGACGCACTTCCAGCCCGGCACCGGTGGGTGCGTCTATTACCCGCCGTGGAACGGCAACGCTCTAATCACGACTGAAATAATGTTCGACGCGTGGTTGAACGCCGCATTTTAAACTCACGGCCGCCTTAGTTTCGTACGTTTGTGTGGTTCTTTATTAGTATGCACTTATGGTCGTCTCATAACGACGGCCATGAACGCTGAAGTCATTGAACTAAATGTCGAAAGTATAGTGCAGTGAAGAACAAAAAACAAGCCAAGAAATGAATAATAAAAGAAGTAAGCGTGGGTGGCGGTAACTTCTGCGAGCGTTCTCTGCGCCATGAAGCGTCGTGAGAGCTACCATCTGGCCAGTTTCCACGGAGCGACAGCAATCTAGAAACGCTCGGCAGAGATATCTCGAGCGCGCTGTGTTTACTGCCTCTCATAGTGTGCCGCTCTGTACCGAAAACGCTCGGCTTCTCACCTTGTGTCGCCCAATAAAAAAATTTAGCCATTAAATTTACCTATGTGTACCTAGGTGTACTTCGTAGCAGATAACGTTGAAATCGGAACCACTTTCTTATAGGTAATTTATTTCTGTCCCTCTGGGTCTTTGTCCTGGAGACTGGCATAGCCGCACGGATCTTGACCTTTAGGTGGTTTCTAGCGTCGCCAGCGGAGGCGGCGACGTTATTCGGACCATTCAGCCTTAGGCAACGGCGGTAAACTTCGCCCCGCCCCTTTTCTCTATGTACCACGTTCGATCCTCTCGCCACCTCTTCCTAAATAGATGTCATTCATTCATTCATTCATTCATTCATTCATTCATTGCTGTGCGTGCGTGAGGAGAGCTAAGCTGTGACGCTTAGCGGGAAATGAAGGCGCTGCCACTTAAACGACGCATGAAAAGTGTTGATTCTTCTCACTCGTTTTGATGGCTCACACTGATTTAAACTGACTTTCTATAGGTGATTACGAGTCTGTCATATACAAGGTGTTCTGATTTCTCTGGCAAACTATAGTTGTGTTCTCAGCGTCTACGCTTCAGGATGCGGACAGCAGCTCGCCATTTTCTTTATCCAAAGCGTGCAACACCTTAAAATGACGCTTATATTCTTTTCGCTACGTGCGGAGCCTGCGTTTCGTCTGACAGACATACTTACAGGTTTACAGACTCAAGTAATAGCCGCACATTCGTTGGTATTATTTTTTTATAACGGCAAGATATTTCGCACAATGTACCAGTGTAGTTACTGAAACAATAAAAAGATTCCACTTTATTTTTTTATGTACATTGTATACATGCAGGGTGTTTCAGCGAATACTTAAAAAAAAATTGAAACTTGCCTGTGGCACATAGCACAATTCTAGTTCATGAGCTGGTTTACTCGAAGAGGTGGACATTACTTGCACAAAAAATTGAAATGCATAATCGACTGATTAACAACAATTCACTAATTAAGTTTTTAATTAATTATATTATGGCCCGTATTGCAATTTACAAATTCTAGTCATGGAGTTGGCAAAAGGATCCACTCGGAACTTTCTCAAGATGACACCAGTTTCGAGATATTAATTCCGGTACTTTGAGGAGAAATGCATTGGCGTTCCAGTTACTTTCTTAACAAAACGTAGTTTTAAGTATAAACCGCATGCAAGCGATCTTGCGCGCAACAGCGACAAGCGACGCGATGGAGATGGCTGTCGCGTTCGCTCGTCGCCTACAAGTCGTACCGCATGCGAGCAACGACGTTGAGCGACATCTCCCCGGTGTTGCTGGTATGAGGACAGCAAATACGCGCCGAAACTGGCATGACGCGTCCTTTATTAATTTAAGTTGATGTGTTTACTGTAAAGAGCAACATAAATATCTCTAAAGGTCTTGCACTAGGCTCTGTTCCTTGCACGTATCAAAATTTAGTCGTTTGCTGGTTCCGTGCGACAATCGGTAGTACTTGACCAATGTAAGTACATCCTGTTCCGGCTTCCCGCTATTGGCTAGTCGCTCATAGCACTTCCGGGCGACAAGCGACGAATTCTAGATTTCTATAACCGAGTGATCGAGCGAAAAGACCGAGCTATCTGTTCGCGCAACGGCCCGTTTCGTCGCTGGAAGCCGTCGCTCGTCGCTGTCGCGCACAAAATCGTTCTCATGCGGTTTGGGCTTTATGCAAAAGTAACTTTTTTAACAAGCAACTTTTTTTTTTTACAGAAGTAACTGGTACGATTCTCGAAACTCTCTTTTGTAATGGGAACGGAAACCGGATCTGAGGATTGTTGCAGTTTTTCTTAGGGGGGTAATCGATGACATGGGATACGCAATAGGCACGTGTTTTGATAGCGGAAGATTAGGAACAGTAGCAGTGTGACAATCGTGGTGAAAGAACAGATGTAAACACATGATATATACAGGGTGTCCCAACTATCATGCTGGTAAGGTTGTCTGCCATCACTTGGAGATACTTCGATTATTTTTTTTTTGCTTTCCGCCTAATTACATAATTAGTCTTAATTAATTAATCAACTTCTCAAATGTTATAATTAGATGAAAAGTGTCAATGAGAAAATTGTAGAGCAACATGAGAAGCTCCCGATATAGCTTTCTGTTGCTCAATACGTGCTACATAAGTGTCTTTCTGAGCGTGAAAGAAGCCCGCGAATACACGCAAAATTGTCGCGCGACTGGCCGCTCGAGGCACTTTGCGTGTTTTCGCAAAGGGACCAGAGCTCGGGGCTTGTGATTTTCCGCACCATCAAGTACGCAGTCTTTGCCGCAGCATCTTGCTAAGAACTGTCTACATGTCGTCCAGACAATTGAGGGTGGTGCCAATGGCAAGCTGTATAGTAGCAGCACCGCCTGAGGACAATATGCGCCCGCTCTAAGCAGGCCGAAATCACGTGCACTCCTAAGCACACCTTTAACGGAAAGTGCGAGTTTCAACCAAAGTGCCGAAATTTCGTCGGCATATACTGCCGCATTTCTTTTGTTTTTGCTTAGTTCCAAATTTGCAGTTGTGAATGACCCCAAAGTCGCCCTTGTTCTCATCGTGTTTGCCCCCTTCCACAGGCCTCCGAATCCGGGTGATCCGGCTCGTGGTGAAAATCGTGGCCTGCCTTCTCTACGTGGGCCGAGTGGCGTTGGACAGAGGGCCCCGGTACGCCACTTGCTACCAGTGTCCCCTGCGCGTCGAGAACACCTCGCGCTACACGGACGAAGCCGTGCGGAACGGCGCCATCAACTGGTACGCACCGAACATATTTCGATGTTTGCTTTGCCGGGGCACAGCTTTTCTTTCTCCGTTCTCGCTTGTTAGCGGGCCAGCTGCAAGTACCGGGCTTCAACTCTCGCTTTCTTTTGAGCGGACTACGCTGCCTGCTTTGTTTACTTACTAGAAGCTCTTAGTATTAGCAGTGTAGTTACTAGCAGTACTTGTTAACCCTCTTTAGGGAGCCCATCTAACAAGTAAAAGGCCCCAAGTGAAGCGCGCCAGTGCGTAAAAGACACACAGCGATGGTTTCAGCAGTTAAAAAAAATATTCTATGACATGCTAAAGTCGTAATCGAAGCTAGTTGGTGAAGCACTTACAGTGAACAGCGGTGAATTAGCGGACGAGCAGAGAACGTATACGTACACTCCCTCAGCACGCGTACTCACTGAGCTCTGCGCACTGAGTGCGTTGTTCGTCCCGTCCCGTTCAGCGCGGTTCCCTATTTCAAATATGATGACACCAGAGACCATATCATATTTCAGTTCACTTAAGTTTGAAGTTTATAAATCTCAGGCACATTTTGTAGACTACAATAAGGGCAGCGATTGTCCGCGTATAGCCTAACGTTCGTTGCGTGTTAGGTTCTGCACAATAAAATTCCAATATATACAAAATGATCTGCGGTCCCAGGAGAGACCCCTGTGACATGCCGGACATGTCAGCAACATGCTGAGACTTACAGCTATTTAACAACACACTTTGCGTCCGGCCTTGAAAGTAGTTGCGAATCCAGTTAATAAATTCTTTAGGTTGTGCTTAGAAAAGCTAATCTATGGAGTAACAACACATGTAATACCTCGTGAATCCCCTCCCCACCCCCCCCCCTTTTTTTTTCACTAGAAAAAGCGCAGTCTGTTGTTATACTTTCATTAAAATGTGAATAGTGATCGTGACTAAATTGCTGGGGCGGGGCGGTACAAAAAGGCGACTTCAAAACCCCCCCCCCCCCCAAAAAAAAAAAACTTCTTGTTTCGGCGCGAAACGCTTTTAGTGCGCAAGGTTCTTACAACAGCACTGTAGTGAGAGCACTGTATGCGTTTTATTTTGCTTACAGCTACAGCCTGAACTATCTTCCCTGAAATGGTTGGATGCTAGCGTTTATATTGTGATAAGAAAAGCGGGGCTATATGTGGCTCATTCGAAAGCACCGTTTAGCGAGAGGAATAGGGGCGTTTTCACAAAAGAGAGGAAACTCTCCAGCGCAGGGCAACAGTCGCTGCGCAGGCACAATTACTTATTCCCTACAACAAGGGAGAAGGTACCACGTGACGTTCTTCAAATTGTGGCCTCTCGGATATCGATCCATTTGCAAAGTTGTTTTTTTTTTTTTCTTTTTTTTTTTCTTTTTGTCGTGGCCCTTCGATCTAGCGCTTATCAAGACGGTTGCAGACGTCTTGCAGGCGTTCGGCAAGTGGTAATAGCACATTGCACGTGGCAATTACCATTTGAACGATGAGCTCTGGGATAGCTGCTTATCCTCTGCCTCTTCTAGACGGAGCGAATGAAGAGCTCTTGATATCTTTGCGTTGAAAATTAAATACAGCTTAGGCAGCATGCGCATAATCATGTACACGCTGCTCGGCGTCTGAAAGGATATGGGTACAGGAACGTCTGAGAATTTTTAAAGTAATGTGAAGAGAACAATAACTTTAGAAACTGAAAAAAAATGTATCGTGGTTTACCGGTTGGTTTATTAAGTCGAGAGTCATATGAAATCCGACTGGTCGATAAGAGTCACGAAGAAAACAGAACAGAGATCGACCAATGTGAACAAATTATACTTGCCGCTTCGGCTCCCACACGTGTGTCTCGTTCACGATTGTCAAGGATGCCGCGTGGGGGTCGAAATGTCAAGTTTTGCAATAATTTCTTCACCTTGGTCGGTGTTTGTACTCTCTTCACAACTAGTTGGTTGTCGGAGATAGAAGAGGATGAAAGTTAAGCTTTATCAGTCATGTGGACTCTAAGAGCTGACAGAACAAAACACCAAGTGAAAGTTCACCACATGGTTCTTTATATGAAAAGCAATAAATGCGCGTTGGGCATGGATGTAACAATATATATATATATATATATATATATATATATATATATATATTTATGGCCGCGCTGTGTAGCCATAACTATCCCGACAACACATATGTATAGAAGACTCCCATATATCTCGGAGCAAGAGCGAGACACAACAAATTTTCTAAAGAAAGCTGGAGAGTGGCGAACATCGGCTTGTTGGCATACCTCGAAGAGCCTTAACTCGAGGAAATCCTTCAGATTTCTTATTAGGCACCCGTCTCTGTCTCTCTCTCCCTCTCGGTGCGTGCGTGCATGTGAAATAGAGAGACAAAGAGAGGGGAGCGCACCGAGTCTCGCCGCACTCGTCGCCTACGCTTTCTGTGTCTTAGCTATTAATAATAAGTTCAGGTCACTCCGGCGTGTCACAGTCTCTTTAGCTCTTTGAGAAAGAGTGACTAAAGAAAGAAAATGTGCTTCATAAACTCCTTTCTTTTCGTCAGCATTTTGTTTTGTGTTTAACGCATTGTTTTGTTGTTGTTGTTGTTGTTTTTTCAGGGATGCCATATTTTGGGTGGAGCGTCCCTTCGTGCTTTGGTGCATTCAGGTACGTGTCGCAAATTATGGTGACTATCTGTCAGTCTTCTCTTTTTTTCACGATCCTATTTTCCTCTCCAGCTCTTTTGAGGAGTGTTTACCTTTCATGTCGCCACCTTAACGTCTCTGCTGTGCGCGCGCAAGCAGCCGAGCGGTATAATTAGCATGACTGAAATATCTGTTTAGCACGCGAAATTTGGAGCGTTCAAGGTTGAATTTCAAAGCATAATGCCTCCGCTGGGTGGCAGCCAAGTCCTGCTCCATCCGGCTGGTAGAAAGACGTAGCAAGCGAAACAAGCAGCGTGAAGGCGCAAACTTGGGGGTGGAAATTCGACTATGCAGAACTGCGTGGAACTACAGGAGCATAATTTGACTGCTTCGAGGGTTTAGAGGCACTTCTTGGAAATAAAAAAGGATAAAGTATGGCTAATATGGTAATTAATTAATTATTACTCACCCTAATTGTGCTGGGTTAGTTAAGATGTCACGAAAAAGAAGGCAAACAAAACAACGAAAGGAGATCTGCTATACGGGCATGTGGATTCTTAGAAAGAAGAGTTAATGTCGAGTTGGTACATAACACGATTCTAAAAAGGAAGCCTATACTGATTCTTCAGAAGCAAAGCTGCGCGTTTGAAGAAAAAAAAAACAAAGAAAAGCTCTGATCAGGACAAAACTGCGTCAGAGCTTTCTTTGCGAGAAACCATATGTACGTTTTCTTTTGTGTGTATGTGTGTGTGTGCTACGTACATACTGATGCCACTTTTTCTTTCCGAGAAATACACAAAAACTTGATGAATGAAATGAAAAATTTTACCACCACTTTGTGGCCGTTCCTTAATCGACGTCCTTCACTAAATAAAGAAGAGAAATTAAAAGCAATCGAATTATCATGACTGGACGGGTGCGAAAACTCGCCGAGGAACAAACTCTTTAGACGTAACATTCTCTACCGCTGCTTTTCCACGAGAACCCCAGGTGGTCAAAATTAATCCGGAGCCCTCCACTACGGTGTGCCTCATAATCAGAACTGGTTTTGGCACGTAAAACCCTAGAAAGAAGAAGAAGAAGAAGAAGAAGCTTTTCCACGAAGCATAGCGATCTTTTCTTTTTCTTGTCCCGAGTCCAAAATTTCTGCTTTCCGTCCGTCCAAGCAGCAAGGAGATTAAGTACATTTACGTATAAGTACTGAGGGCTGATTTTGGTGTGATAAGTTTAACTTGCGAATTATTTGTCAACCACTCATAATACTGCCCATATGTGTGCTCAAAAGGAAGGACGTATCTGCATTTTGCGACGGATGAAAAAAGTAGCGACACCTTGCCCCTCGTTGCGGCGTAATCAAGTTGACCTTGAACGAATAAGAAATAGTATTGTCTTTTTGTTCTCGTAAAATTAAAGGCCTCACATTAAAGACCTGTCTGCAGGCAGGTCTTTAATGTGAGGCATTTACTCTTCTCTCGAGACGTTTCTGCAAGGAAGCGATAAGAGAACATCGCAAAGTTCTTGCTTGCCGGGCAGCCAGCCTTTTGACGAGTCCTCGTTCAGTGCCAAAGTGGATTGCGCGAGAAAGTGGCTTATACGCAAAACGCGTGTTCGCGACGGCGCCCCACGCGTGCGAATAAATTAACCTCGATCGCTAAACTTCCAGCGCTGAAACCTTAATTTCCTGCATGGACGAGCTGCCAATTTTAGATACAATCCGACCGCCGGCTCGGTATACGACACACGAGTGTGCTGGCGATAGGCAGCAGGTTTTAGTAGCGCGCATGGTTCATTTTACCCAGAAGCGAGAGCTCGTGGCTGTCTTTAGACATGTTCGCACACGAACACAGAAACCTGCGCACGCTACTACACACTCGGGAAAATTACACCTTCGAGGGTGAATTGGATGTCGACACACCCTTCTTGCACCCTTACTTTTAAAAATTCTACAATGGGAGCATTCGTTAGCACAACACCCCTATAGCGTTGCCATTTCAATAATTTCGGGGTGCCGAAAGGGTGTTTTGTGCAAAACACACACCTTGCGTAATTAAAATTTGCAGGGAGCACTTCAACATGTGAAACTAGTAAAAAACCATAAGTGTCTATTTCCCAGTGGTTTGCGCCAAGCCGTTGTTCGAAGACATCATATGGTCACAGTAGGCTATGGATGTCAACCTGCTGCTTCATGTATACATGACGTCCTAGGTGGTTAAGTGGAACGACATAGCTTTTTCTTGTGTTTCCTACCCTGCCTTTCGCGTTTTACCACTGGCTTCGTTTAGGTTGTTTCAGCTCGGTGTTGTTTTATCAGCTGCCAATCGTCAGCGAACCATAGCGCGTCAACTAATCATGTTTTTCAGGCGCATGTTCTTTCTGATATAGCATCGACTGCGGCACAATATTATACGCATGAAATCTTGCGCAATTCTATGAAATATCGGTTGGAATAAACATTCGCAGGTGCATGCCACCAATAAGAACACAGCATTTATTGTGGAGGTCGCGCACCCCGCTCGTAAAGTGTAAAGGCACAGCTGCTTGGTCTTCTGCTCTCCTCCTTGCCTTTCACGTATTACTGCTAGCTTCGCCTAAATTGTTTCACCTTGGTGCTGAATAATATCTAAATTCAAGTAACGAAGAGCGTGGCGCCAGCCTATCAGAACAGCTAGAGGTGCTACTGAACTCCTAAGGGGCTTTGTTATTCCCTGCAATTGTGTAGGCGGAGTGGTCGAGAGGCCACGATCGCACGTAGCCTCTCGACCACTCCGTCTGCACAATTGCCGGGTATAGATAAAAAATGAATGAAAACGCGACGTGGTCGAGAGGTAACGCTTCCGATTGGAAAGCTGTAGGTCCACAGTTTGAATACAGGCTGTCTGTTTGTTTTTTTTTTTCGCTTTATTTTTCTACTTCTTCTTTCTGGGGTTTTACGTGCCAAAACCAGTTATGATTATGAGGCACGTCGTAGTGGATAGCTCCGGATTAATTTTGACCACCTAGGGTTCTTTAACGTGCATTATACAACGCAAGCACACGGGCGTTTTTGCATTTCGCCTCCATCGAAATGCGGCCGCCGCGGCGTGGATTCGATCCCGCGACCTCGTGCTCAGCAGCGCAACGCCTTAGCTAGCTGAGCCACCGCGGCGCGTCGATTTATTTTTCTAAAACGCCTTGGAAAACACTTCGGGCTTAGTTCAGTGGAAGTCCGAAAGACTAAGGTGCAATAAAAGATCTCCCCGTAAAAATAAAACTTAGTGTACATTTTGGTAAAACACATTTTGGGGGAGAGGGTGCAATTCCAAAAAATCACCCTTTCAAATGGGCATATTATTTCGCATAAACACTCTTTTCTTTGGGTGTAAGGGAGTAAGTTATAGACACAAGAAAACATCCTTAAGGGTGAAATTTCCCTTAGCGTGGAACTTAAACGCACATATACGCACATGCCCACTCACATGAACGCTGTTTCTGTGTCCTATAGTTGCCATTTGATTACGTGGCTAAACAAGGTACGGGTGGATCAATTACAGGCGGTCGCAAGTTACTCCGTCTAACTAACCTACCGAGCTAACAAAGCGGGTTAGTTCGACAGACTATCATTCTGTTTTGTAGCATTAAGATTGGAAAAATAATTGGATTGAAGTATAAATAAAAAAAGCTCGCATTTTTCCCGCCTTTGCAACCGTCTATATTTGAGCTGCGACGCAGCATGAAGGAGCAAAAAAACATGAAAATTTCATTTTTCATCCATCATGTCATATCGTGTTTGTGCGCGTCCTCCTCAAGTGTCATTGTTGCAACAACGGCATCCGTAACAGTACCGTCTCTTAAGCAAGGTACTTCAGCATGTTGCCAGGTAATTGCTGCGGTTTCTCTTCTCCCGAGAGTTCCCACTCTAAGCCTCGGGAAATTTCTCTGTCTGTGAGGACTGATTCGCTAGTTTATTATTGCCGTGGAAACAGTTCCTGGAATAACCCAGTGAGAACTTACTCAGTGCTGATTACCTCAGCGGACCGTTGTTAGGTCGTTTTAGAACATTCTCTGGTATACTAGTTCGCTTAATGTAGAGTGGCGCACCTTATTTTCTCACCTCATTTGTGGTAAACGAGACCAATTTCGCCCAGCTGAAATCGATTAAACCAGGATCGCACCCCATCCCATCGCATTGTGCAGCGCTAGTGATCGTTACACAGAATACACGTGCAGACAAATCGAAATGGCTGTTAAAATTTACGTTGTTCGTGAAATGTCAGAAGTGTTTACTGGAATTTTACTCACTATCTCCTTTCTAAACATGTTACTTTTCTTTAAGCACTGTAACTGAGTGTCGCTTTTTCTTTTTTTTTTTAACTTTGTAAACTTTGTATTATATTTTCTACTACGTCGTCATCTAAATTCTTGACTTTTTTTAATTATTATTCTGCGTCGCCTATTTTGACGGTGTTAATTCTGTAATCGAAAATGCTAGTCAGAGAATTGTGACGCAGTTGTCTTTAAGTTTGTGATTTCTCTTAGATTTATAATAACACGCGGCCTTCTGAGCCATGGCCCTTTTTTTTTTCTTCTGAGCCATCCCTGTGTTTCCTGTACCCGCTATTCTTGTAGTGCATGCTCACATCACTGATGTCAGGACGAGTGCTACGTGATACCTTTGCGGAATCTCATAGAAGTGGCACCCGGCCCACATTAAAGATTTCATGCCCCGAAAATAATGGGAGCAAATTAAAACGTAAAACATGCTTTGTAACGGCATATTTTGCCTTATACGCTTCAGGTTTATTGGCTTTCGTTTTCTTGAAACTTCGAACGCATTGTTGATTTTTGCATGCATCTGCCTATATTTTCACCGATCAAAAATTCAAAGTAACGTTCCGCAATTCGCATTGCAAAGGCTGAAAGGTGTTTTTTTTTTAATAATTTATGTTTAGAACTAGAAGGAAGCGCTCAGGGGAAGAAGACTTGCAACCGATGCCGAAGTCATTGATGAGGTGCAAAATTGGTTACAGGTGCTACCAAAAACTTTTTTCCGACGGAATGAAGAAACTTGTGAAACGTTGGGCAAATTGCGTTGAAGTGCAAGGAGGTTATATAGAAAAGTAATGTATGTTTCAGTTTTCTATCATCGGAATGAATGTACGTTTTCTTAATAGTCCCTTTACTTTTTGACTTCCCCTCGTATACCTACACGAAGTAAGGTTCGTAGTTTTATCGGCCATATAAATTGCAGCTAGTAAACATTCGCTTACTAATAAAATTAACAAGCCTGGTGTGACGCGCGTGCAAGCAAACACGAACACATCTCACTCGATGACCGCGGACACTCGCTGCCACAACCCTGGCGTGATGAAAAACGCTGGCTTCGGGGAGCGAACGCTTCGGGTTTCCACTCACTTCAACGCGTGTCAGACACTTGAGATTACGCGACCTGCAACACTAGACCTGCGAGAAGACAGCGCATGGGAAGTGACCAGCCATCTCAGCTTGCCAGGTCTTTGCACTCGCCTTAGATTAGCTACAAGATATGGCGCGTGGCCCGCGTATGTGCTTAGGCGCGCGGACAGCCACGTGCCGCCACGGCCAGGGTAGAGGTAGGTTAGTTATACTCATTTCATTTCATTTTATTACCTTAAAGACCCCTTGACAGGGGTATTACATGAGGGGTGGGAATACATTACTACAGAATTTGTATAATACAGAAATGAACACGCAAACAAAAAAAAGAAAACTATATGAGTTAAAGTGTTACATACGTCAGCGCAAACACATAGACCTAAATAATACAAACTAAAATTGCACGAGCATATAAGTATGTTAACACAAGTCACTTTCATTGTGAAAAGTGCACAGTGACACTCTCCATAAACGTACGAGGGCAAATGATGGCGACGATCATTGGTGGGGCAGGTTGTTCCAATTTGTAGCGGCATGGCAAAAGAATGAGGTGGAGAAGGTGACAGTGCGCATGCGAGGGCGGCCCACTTGAAAAGTGTGTCGTGTACGATGAGATGTTCGGGCTGCGGGTAGGATATAGGGTGGTTGATTAAGCGAGGTGTGATAGAACTTATGAAAAAGTGAAAGGGTTCCAGTGCGCCGGCGCGTACAAAGGGGAAGTAAATTCAATTCTCTCTTTAAGTAAGATATGCTCACGTCGTATGAATAATTAGAATGGATGAACCTTGTGGCGCGGTTTTGAACGGCTTTGAGTGCGTTGATGAGATATGTTTGGTGTAGATTCCATATGGCGGATGCATATTCCAGTTTCGGTCGGACTATTGACTGGTAGGCCAGTAGTTTAACAGGTTTGGGGGCACGTTTTAGATGACGCTTGAGAAAACCCAGTGATTTGTTAGCAGATGAAATTATGTTACTGACGTGTGTGTGCCAGGATAAGTCGTTAGCTATAGTAACACCTAGGTACTTGTAAGACTGCGCAGAACACACGGGAATATTATTGTGTATTGGTAAGGAAATGGATCGCGCCGACGAGAAAATACCATTAAGTTGCATTTCTTAGAATTAATTTCTATTAACCAACTGTCGCACCATTGATGTAAACAGTTAATGTCCTCCTGAAGTAAGTCTTGATTAGATGTGCTAGTAATTGTTCGATATATGACACAGTCGTCTGCGAACAAACGAACGTTGCAAGACACGTGCAGGGGTAGATCATTTATGTATATTAAGAAGAGTAGAGGTCCAAGAACAGATCCTTGCGGTACACCGGAAGTCACTGGTAGGGGGTTAGATGCGCGGTTGTTAACTGTAACGAACTGAGATCGGTTTGTCAAGAACACTTCAATCCATCGCAAAATGTCGGGGTTAAGGTTCGCAAGAGAAAGTTTTGCAGTAGACGTTGGTGTGGTACCTTGTCGAACGCTTTTGCAAAATTTAGAAATATCGCGTCTGCTTGGAGGTTAGAATCTAAGTTGGCGTGAATATCATGCAGAAAAACGGCCAGTTGTGTTTCACAGGAAAAGCCTTTGCGGAACCCATGCTGTGATGAATGAAAGTATTTGTTTGAGTCAAGAAACGTCATGGTTTCTGTGTACATGACGTGCTCCATGAGCTTACAGGGCACACTCGTTAATGAAATGGGGCGATAATTAAGCGGACAATTCCTGTCACCTGCTTTGTGGATGGGAACAACCCTCCCCACCTTCCAGTCATATGGTATTTCTCCAGTTGAAAGTGACTGCGAGAATAGCAAACACAGGAACACCGCGGCGACATGTTTAGTATTCTTTAACAGTTTCGAATTAATGTTATCCACGCCGGCTGACGATGTGAGTTTAAGATTGTCAATTAACGATGAGATACCTTCTGGTGAAAATCACCAAACCATGAGCGTTACAGAGAAGAGTGAGATGCTTTTCTTACAAAATACAGGATATATTTAACTGGCGTATATTTAACAGGTAAAGAGCTGTTCATTCAGTTAGGTTGGTTACCCTGTTGATTAGGTTGGTTACACTGGACCTGCGTGACGTCAGTTTCACTTAAACGTGAAAATCTCACCGCCCCCTTCGTGTTTTGTTTTTTGACTTCTACCTTACTTCCACGATCGATTTTGTGTTTGCGAACGTCCACTAATATGTTGTAAGGATGGCAGTGCGACATCGCTCCAATCTCCTCACGCAAAGCACGGCTCCATTTCTCCTGTAAATCGTGCCCTGCCGTATGTTGGGTTTGGCAGAGGAGAAACGTACCGTTCAATTGAAATGCCAGCATTTCAGGGGTATTTTGAGTATTGCGCGAGTAAATCGCGAGTAAATCGCGAGTATTTTAGTTTCGTTCGTACGAAAAGTTGATCATTCGCTGACTTCGTCGCTAGCTTGCCCGTTGTCTACAATAATTAGGCAGCGCCAAAGCTTAATATAATACGTCATTGCGTAGGAAAAAAAACTTTACACCGACGGCTTTCATCACCCACAGGCTTCCTGTAACCGTGACTGCACAGCGCGAAGGTTGAACATGGCCGAGACAACGGTCACGTTTTATCTTCGCGCTGTATACTCACGAATCACGATTATGAATCACCAACATTTTTTATGCCGCAAGTAGTTCAAAAAAATAGCATCGTAAAAGCACACCTCAGAAGCAACACGTCATTTCTAACGCACCTACTTTAGATTACATGTCAATGTGATCCAAAGCGACCGCCCAGCTAGGAAGGGCTTCTTCATTTCAGCGGTTGCTGCAGAAAAAAAATCCGGAGATGACTGAGCATATTGTGATGACATGCCAAAGATATTCACCCAGCCAGAACTGTAGGGAACGGCCACCTTCTGGATGCGCTTCGGTTCAAACCTGATGGGAGTGTTAACTGATCAGTGGTTGATGTATGGAAGAGACGTTTAAAGTATTGCTGAAAAAAAAATGAGGGAAAAGATGAGGGTTGGATCGACACTCGAATAGGTAACAATTTTTACGCGGTAAAGCTGAGCTAGGCTGAGTGCTAGATTATGATATAGTATCAGGTAAGTAGCTCACGCAAGCCATGTGGCTATTTGTCCCCACCCATATTTAAAAGGGATGCCATTTGATATCATCATGATCGAATATATATATATATATAGGTCGCCCACCATTGTAGCAGTATTTGACGGTCACCAATTAAAAAAAAACCACGAGTGTATTGCTGACATGCCTACCTCCTAGCGCAACACGTTGAAAGCCACGCTAACGGCGCGGCCACTTCTAAAATAACAGCAAACTCGTGTGCATCTACTAATGAGGTAGCATGGTGGAGCCACGGGTGCAGGCTATCCATGCAAGAAAAACTCCAGACAAGGTAGCCAACATGCCCCAAAAACCGCAATTTTTTTCCTTCCGCTTCCTACGTTTTGTTCGTGATAAACAATGGTATAGTTCCAATTGAGTGCCGGTTCAAGCAACAAATAGCGTTTTTATTCTTTTTATTTTTTTGCGGTTTGAGGTTCAGTTCCGGTTTGATACCCTGCAAGAAGGTCGTCATAGAAAAGTTCCCGGCACAGGACGCCTGTTCCTGGCACTATAGTCATCATAGAGGCGTCATTTTCACTATTGTCATTCGTACCTAGAAAATGAAGAAACACATTAATTATTTAATAATTAATTAATTAATACAGCAATTACTCAATGTGGTCGAATAGTTGGCTGACGACGTTTAAGACGCACTGGACATGGGCAGGGCAGTGCAAGTACCATTAAGTTTGTGCACCTTCTAGAGGTCGATGCGGATGACGTTGAAGAGCACCATGCCTATATCCAAAATACATTGCACTATTATGTGCAATAAACGGTTTTTGTAGCAACTATATAATAAATATTATCTTGCGGCTCGGTAAAGAATTGTCGACGTCAATTTCTTCCGCAGTTGCGGTGTTGCCAAAATACATGCGTTTTTTTTTTATTGCGATAGCAATTATATGGACACTTCAACCGGATTTCTGCCGTCGCCGTCGCCGTCGCCGTCGCCGTCAGGTTCCCTATAGATAAAATCTTCGCCGCGCGCCGTATGCCCGAGCGGAAGCGTGCGGGGACGCGCGCTATCACGGAAAGCGAACGCACTCAATTTCCCACGCGCAAGCAAGGAAGCGGGAAGCCAGCGCCGGAGGGAGCGGGGGGGGGGGGGGGGGGGGGGGGCACTTCTACTCTGCCAGCAACCGCGCTCGTCGCTCGCTCGCACCGTCGCTTATCTCCACACGGCTCTGACCTTTATGCGCCGTGCATTCGCCGCTCAGTTTCCGTTGAAGCGATAGACCGCACGTACCTTCGCCCGCTGCTTGCTGCCAGCGTTTTGACAGTCGTTGTCTGCAGTCATTCAGTGTGATCTATTCATGTTTGTTTGTGCGCGCTCACACCACGCTTGTTCATTCAGTTAGTAATAGTCGGGCCACATTTTCCAACGCACGCTACACATGCAATGCTGCCCGGATCGGCAGTGCAGCGCTACAGGTGTGTCCCTTCGCACGCGCTGCCCACGGAAAGCGCTTCTCATCAACACCACCGTTTCACACGCGCCTTCTCGTGGTCATCGAGTCTCTCTTCATGTCGGTCTACTTACGGCGCAGCACACCTGCTTACTTAATCAGCTCATGTTTACTACAATTCATATTGCTACCAAAGCCGCTCACCTTACTTCGTATGGCATTGCATGCTGTGTTGCTATCGCATTCGTTGCTGCGCCCTTAGGGCGAAACTGTGACATTTTTTGTTTAACCAGTCACATGTATTCTCCCTTCCACGCTTATAGCGCTATCGCTCTAAATCGCAGTGTGTGTGTGTGTGTGTGTGTGTGTGTGTGTGTGTGTGTGTGTGTGTGTGTGTGTGTGTGTGTGTGTGTGTGTGTGTGTGTGTGTGTGTGTGTGTGTGTGTGTGTGTGTGTGTGCGTGTGTGCGCGTGTGTGTGCGTGCGTCCGCGCGTGCGTGCGTCCGCGCGTGTGCGCGTGTGTGCGTGCGTGCGTGCGTCCGTGCGTGCGTGCGTGTGCGTGCGTGTGCGTGTGCGTGCGTGCGTGCGTGCGTGTGCGTGTGCGTGTGCGTGTGCGTGTGTGTGTGTGTGTGTGTGTGTGTGTGTGTGTGTGTGTGTGTGTGTGTGTGTGTGTGTGTGTGTGTGTGTGTGTGTGGTCTTTTTTTTCCTTTTCATCGCTCAAATATTTTCTTTACAATCACTTTTGCTGAGTCTCAGCTAAGCTAACTTTTGCTGAGTCTAAGTGACAGGACAGGGCAAGATTCTTTTTCGTTTTCCAACATATGCCCCTAGATTAACATATTTTTAGCGTAAAAAATTAGACGTCAGCCACTCGTACCGTTTTCCATCTCTTTCACATGAGTCCCTCAATCGATCCGGCGGATACTTGTCCTATCATCTTCTTCCTTTCTTTCTTTCTCTCTTTCTTTCTTTCTTTCTTCCTTTCTTTCTTTCTTTGCTTCCTTCTTTCTTTCTTTCTTTCTCTCTTTCTTCCTTTTTTTTCTTTCTTTCTTTCTTCGTGTGTCGTTCGAGCCCATTTAATAACGCTCCTAGCACGCCTTCTTCTTATGTTTTTTTTCTTCAAACGAATGCCGGAACAAATGTCAATCTCGAAGTTTCTTGCGAATATTTTGGACTGAACCGAGCTGTATAAACAGGCATGGCTATGTCGAGCCGAATAGTTTCATTGACCTCCGTCGACATTGTGTGGAAAGCGACGCACTCTCTTTTGTACATTTTTTATGACGTCAGTTCATGCAACGCGCCCGCGTCTACCGAGCTGCTTGATCTCTCCGATTAAGGGACTGGCGGGGCTGTCGGGAAAGCTATTGAAAGCTGGATAGGCGAACCATCCTCAGGGGGGTCGTTATCGAGTTCCCACGAGCCGACCATAACGCAGTGTGGCGAATCTTGACGTGCTATACGCCTTCAGGCTAACGGCATAGTGGTGGTCTCGCTCTTTTATGCCCTAAAGCGGCCCCGGGCCCCATGCAGGGAATCCTTGCAAGTCTATCAGCCTTCCACTCCCGGGTTCGATGACAGTTTACGTTAGCTAAAGAAAAGAACTCGTAGCCAATTTATCGGCATTCTTATCATTTTAAAGCAACTCCAAATAATCAAGGTGTTCCTGAGTTGCATATTGTCACGTTGTAGTGAAGATAAAGAATGTACGTGTGTCAATAACAGCTGATGAAAATTCAAGCCCGTTTTTTTATCCTTGAGCCTTACTGTGTCAGTGTCTTAGAAAGCACAACTCATACCAG
This sequence comes from Dermacentor silvarum, assembly GCF_013339745.2. Classification (NCBI taxonomy): domain Eukaryota; kingdom Metazoa; phylum Arthropoda; class Arachnida; order Ixodida; family Ixodidae; genus Dermacentor; species Dermacentor silvarum. The sequence goes on along the minus strand of NC_051154.1, from coordinate 234,073,880 downwards.
TACGCAATTACAACTCGCCCAAGAAACAGCTAGCACTCTTAAAGTACCTCTATGTAGCACTCAATTGAGTTAAATAACGTGAAAGTAGTGCCAATGGACAATAATAACCATTCGCTCATGCTACGCAGCTCGCGCGGTTATAGTTACAAAAAAAAAACTGCGACACATAAGTGAATCACCGACGGCAGCGCAGGAAACTCTGCAGTTGACAGATTGAGTTTAACATCCCATAGCAACACAGGGTGTGTGAGAGACCCTGTGTTGCTGGAGGTCTCCGAAATAATTTTGACCATCTGGAGGAATATTTCAGGTGCACCACAATGTCTATGACACGGTTTTTTTTTTTTTTTTTTTTTTTTGCGTGACGCCTCCGTCGAAGTGCTGCAGACGCGGTCGGGAATTGAACCTACGACCCCGTGCTCAGCCCTAGAATGTCATAACCACTGAGCCACTGCGACAGAATCAACGAAGACACATGCCATGACCAAGACGCTGCACCCAGCCGGCTTCTCCAAGGAAGCAGGGAAAGCACGTCCAAATATTCCTATGAATGAGGCCGAATAATCTTGCGTAGTAGCGTTGAACCGTGAGATGGAGCCGGAGATGACTACAGGACAGACGCGGAAAGGCGTTAGCATCAAACTAAATTTTATTGAGCGGAACAGAGAGAATATGCATACACAGTAATTGCTACAAAAAAAAACATGCAAAAAACAACCATCAGAGCGCGCACAACTTAACACTACATGCTGCATGGCACGTGAAGGATCCAAGAAAGTGGATGGAGTGAAGTGCATGGACTGATCCCACACTGACAAACAGAAATATTGCGCACGTGACATTATTACTGACTCTACCATTTCTCTCGTAGTACCTATCTATGTTTGTCTTTGTCATCCCCGTCTTTCTTTCGCACTTGAACGCTGCTCAATATGAAATACCAACTAGCCCCCTTCCACTCTTTACGGAATCATGAATACTTCCCAGACCTTACGGCATTCGTTCAACTGATTTCTAGTTGAACAGCAAAACTTCATGACTTCTACATTTCTGGGGAAGAAAACTGATCTTCTACTAACTATACATGTATACTGCGCAGCCTGTCTACGTTATGTCGTCTTAGCTAGTTAGTGTCGCCCAAAAGAGGGGTTAATTGTGGGACGCTTGAGCGCAGCTCGTGTGAACAGGCCCCACAAAGTTATAATTCTCATACCGCGTGTGTGCTGCGCGCTGACGAGAAAAATTGGCGCAAACGAAAAGACAACTCACACGGGAAAAAGACGACAAAGACAAGCATTGCACTTGCAGCTGTTTAATAGTGCACGCGCTCGTGGAGAACACTCCGATCATGCATGTGCATGTTGCACGTGTCGTGGGCGATGGACAGGGATAACTAATAATCACTGGGGAAAAAAAGAAATCTGTCCTGCAATCAATTTAAAGATTATGATTATCATGATGACAATTATTCGTTCAAATAAAGCATGACTTCCTCCAACGCATAATTTATTGCAAGCAGTCCTATGTTTGATTCTAAATAAGCGCCACATCCTACACCGTGACGTTGCTGGCCAAAACACCGTCTATGAACTCGCAGCTAATGATCACGTGGATGCGCAGACTAGTGACGCGCCAGCGACGTATCAGCTACAAAATTCGTCTCCTGGCTGCTTCAAAATCAGCTGCTCTCACGGTTTTTAATGATATAATAAAGGGTGTATTTGCTCATTAGTTCTCTTTTCAGACAGCAGGGCTGCTTTGGGGCAACTATTACTGCGGGGGTTTCTTGACAAGAGTGCATTCAGCGTAGAATACATGCTGTTAAAGAATTGCAGAAAGTCGGGTTTACCATCATGTTCCAGTGGGTACCTTCTCATATCGGCGTAGCAGGCAACGGGGCCACTGACAGTCTGGTGCGCAAAGCGCTGTAATTCAATCCAACGAAGAAGGCTCCCCAGGACGCAAAAACAGACATGAAGAAGGCCATCTTAAGTCACTTCCGTTCGTTGTGGTCTCCACCGCATCAACCATGTGTAACTAAAGGACTTCACAGAACTGATGCCGCTCTCCTATATGGCATCCGTACAGGGTCAGAGCAAACTCCAGCTTGGCGCTGAAAGACAGCGCCAAGCTGGAGCGCCAAGCTTGGCCCATCATCATCGTGTGTGCATTGTTAAGCTCTTGGTGACATTGAACATTACATACTCAAGTGTCCTGAATTTGAAGCACAACGTAATAAATCAATAGATGAACTCATGCTCAAGACGGCACCACACTCAAATGCAAGTGATATTTTGTTCCCGCGAGCACATTGGATATTTAGGAGGGAAGTGCTTCGTCTGCTCCTAAAGTTCCTCCGTGAGACTGAATTGGAAAGTGAATGGTGAGCCGTGTGGGTGGTCGTGGTTTGGCAAACGCGCAACGTATTGGGCTTCGTGTCAACTTGTTTTTTCTTTTTCTATATATATATATATATATATATATATATATATATATATATATATACCTGGTGTTGCTATAGCTGCCCTGCGAAGTGTTTCAGACCATATCGCGGTTGATAGGCGGCGTTCAGGCGGAGCACTTGCTGTCCACTTTTGCAAGGCTAGGCCCACCTGCAGCAAGCATCACCCCTGCTCACTAACATTCAGTTGAATATATCCATAGAGAGGAACCAAACAGTCATGGTAACCTCAAGTCTGAAATATTGCGTCAGCTCTCTGTTAAGTCGAATTGTCGCTTATCAGAGAAAAGCACCTGTCTTTCATGCCGTTTATCAGCCTCACATTTCTCTTTCCCTCTCTCTTGCTTTCAGACTATATTGGCCATCATAAGTTTCTCCGAGGCCTGTCTGGTTGTATATCTCACCTACAAGGTAAGCGGCCGATTCATACCGCCACGTGTACACTGTTTTGGTTTCTGTCGGTGACCGTTTCTCACCGGATTATTATTGTTATCAACTTACCACCGGATGCAAGACACGTCTACCGTCTCCGAAATTTATTTATTGTTGTCGCCAATTCTATAGTGAAATAGTCTTTTCCGATTCGATTGCAAACGCGACGCGAATACTGCTTTACATTCTAGAATGTACTCGAGCACAAGTGATTACTCGAGAATGTATGGTGATGCATATTATAAATAGCAAGCGCACTTAACCTGTCAGTTCAGATTCGGTGACTGGCGTCGCTGCTATCGTTGTGATTTAAGTGTTTTTTGTCATTCTTGGCACAAATTTCGCCCAATAAAGAGTTAGGGTCCTAACCACGTGGTATTAACGCACAATTTTCGCAGTGTTTGGTTCTTCATGTCTCAACAATGTGACAATAATTTACTGGTTTGCAGTTATAAGAGGTCAGATATCATTTCGTTCAAGTAGTTTTCTAACAAAATCATAATCATAAACGGCCGCGCTGCACTGACTGCGGAAGCAGCACGTAATTAATTATTTGAAACCAAATGTTATCCTCGCCGCCCTGTTGAAAGAAACTCGAATGCCCTATAACTCCCAAATCCAATAATCCCATATGGAAAGCCGATTTCGCATATGTCATATGATGGTATTAGATATAGGAGTTATGGAGAATACATGTTCATTTTTTTTCAGTAGGGTGGAGTGAGCAGCTAGAACTAGTGGACGCGCTGGGTTATTGCGCAAGCAGTTGAAGACTACAACGTTTGAATTTGCATGTCTAGGCTTCAAAAAATGGTGCGTGGTATGGGACCACTTGGTGCAGCGTCAAGTGTGAAAACAAGTGTAGCTTAGACGGAACTAAAAAAACGACAGAACATCGGTCTGTCGTCCCTCCTTTATTGTCGTTTCAGTTTTGTTTGTTGTTGTGTGAAGCTACAAGAAAATTCAGATTTTTTTAAAGAATTCCTGTACTGAGTAAATGTTTGGTGGCCGGCTCTGCGTGCTGGTCACATCGAGAGATGACACTCAGTATCTGTCCAAATGCATTCTATACATATAGTTGTTTATAGACTCAAGTAGCGAGAGTAGACATTCTGACGAGGTCAAATATAATAGACATATTTCTTGTCAAACATTTCAATGAGTGAGAAAATGAGGCACTGTTGTTGTCGTCGTCGTCGTTGTTGTTGTTCTTGATGGTTATGATGATGATAGTGACAATCTAGAAGGCAGTAACACGTATTCACCGTGAGTAAAGAATTGAACTGCGCAGACAATGTGCATTATACTCTGTTTTCAGGCTTCGCGGTTCTGGTGGGGGCAGCAGAATGTCACCGGCCTTTCCATCTGTGTCTTTGGTTTCCTTAGGAATTAATTTTTTTCTTTCTGATGGTCTTTCAATATTACTTATTTTCCTAATATATCTTTCCTAATATTTTCCTAATATACTATAGTACAGCATATACTATAGAGATATGACAGCGAAAGCTGTATATAGCTAGGCGAAACGAAAAAACGTTCACCATATGTTTCGGCAAACGTCTCCAATGGCTACGCCGTCAGTTACGTCGTTCTCTACGTCGCACCCAAGCGCGCGCGCCGTTAGTGACGTCGTTAGCGAACGCGTTCCCGCCATTGCCACGTTGACGCTTCTCTGCCTGCAACGCCGCCTCCTCGGCTCGCCGTTGTCGCATGCGTTCGATATTTCGAGTTAGCTCGGCGTCGAGGTTAGCAGCATCCGCCCGCCATTGGCGCTTGCGTTCCACTAGAAACACAATGATGTAAGCAATAATTGAGAAAGGCTTCAATACAGCGTCGGGATTAGCCCACTGCTAAACACCGGGGCCGCACGTTTCAGCTTCGCTGGTTAACCATCTGTACGGAGTGCTTGAGTGGTGCTTTTTTCTAATTAGCTTTTACCACTCATTGTGACGCCGGAATGATCGATCTCATTTCCTTTCATATGTCCTTTGTATATATATATATATATATATATATATATATATATATATATATATATACGTGTGTGTGTGTGTGTGCGCGTGCGTGCGTGCGTGCGTGCGTGCGTGCGTGTGTGTGTGTGTGTGTGTGTGTGTGCGTGCGTGCGTGCGTGCGTGCGTGCGTGCGTGCGTGCGTGCGTGCGTGCGTGCGTGCGTGCGTGCGTGCGTGCGTGCGTGCGTGCGTGCGTGCGTGCGTGCGTGCGTGTGTGTGTGTGTGTGTGTGTGTGTGTGTGTGTGTGTGTGTGTGTGTGTGTGTGTGTGTGTGTGTGTGTGTGTGTGTGTGTGTGTGTGTGTGTGTGTGAAAAAATAATATATTATGCCAAGCAATGAATAGATCCTACAAGACACAGAAAACATTACAGGGTTAACGCGCTGTCACAATCTTCCTAACAGCACGACGCTATCTGCTTATGCACTGACGGAGCAAAAATGATGCCGTTCAAACGAGGTCATTGAAGAAAAAATAAAGGCCTCCTTCGTACGAGCGGCCTCGCGAAGTTGTATATTAACGCGATAGCGTTAAGGGCCCCGTGTTGCAGAAAATCCGGTGCCGGCGTCGGCGCCGGCGTAAGCATCGGCGTCCATGGCGCAGAAATTCATCCCGAACCACCCCGACCACACTGGCCCTCCACGTGGCGCAAGGCATTAGTGAACAAAAATTGAATTTCTCAAAGTAAAATTCGTCAGGAAAATAGTGAAGTATCACTTAACTATCACCTGCAGACATGATAGCGTCGGATTGTAATTTGAATGCACGAGAAAACATGATTCTGTTAAGAGGAAACACAAACACAAACCCCTTTTCCAGCATTTCTACCATAGCAACAGCGGCGCGCTCGGTTATGTTACTTGCGAAAACCCCATCCAGATGGCGCTCGCATCCTCGGCAGCCTAAAACGGTAGCGGCGCGCAGAGGCGAAGGTGGACAAAAAAGAAAGCTGCAGTTGCCGGGAAGCCTGACAAGAATTCAGGGATCGTTGAATGCTATCACGTTCCGCTCGTAAAGGCGAAGCTTATAAGCGCCCTCCAAATTTTTCATCGTGCATTTACAAACCCGGACAGCTTATTTACTTTATTATTTGCTTTATCAGCTTTATTCGGGTCAGAATAGAGCTTTATCGATAGCATTTCTAGATATTAAATGAGCCTATGACAACGTAGACAGGGAATTGTTATGGGATATTCTAAAGCACGAAGGCATAGATGACGATTTCCTGGAGCTGCTGAGGGACATATATAGAGACAACCGAGTAAAAGTTGTATGGAAAGGTCGAAAGAGTAATGAAATGGTGGGAATTCACCAAGGATTGAAGCAAGGATGTCCTCTGTCTCAATTGTTGTTCACGCTTTATGTTAAGGGTATAGAAAGACGACTGGAGAACAGAGAATTAGGGTTTGATTTATCCTACATGCGTAATGGACAAATGGTGCAACAGATGGTCCCTGGACTGATGTACGCAGACGACATAGTGTTACTACGGACAATAAAAAAATTTACAGAAACTTGCGAATATCTGTGGCACCGCAGCGACAAACCTAGGCCAATCAGCACAAAGAAATCAGGAATTATGATCTTTGATAAACAGACGACTAATTACATGGTGTCAATTCAACAGAAAGTCATACCCATAGTCAAGCAATATAAGTACCTCGGCGTACACATAAACGAAGGAAAGAATTACTCAAGCAACCACCAAGATAATCTGAAAATAAAGGGGAAGCGGAATGCAGCAATAATGAAACACAGACCACTGTGGGGCCGCAACAAGTATGAGGTGGTGCGTGGAATCTGGAAAGGAGTAATGATGCCAGCTCTAACGTACGCAAATGCCATTCTATGCTTAAACTCCGATATCTTGTCGGGGTTGGAAGTTAACTAAAGGTCAGTAGGCCGGTTGGCTTTGGGAGCTCACGGTAATACCGCAAATTAGGCAGTGCAGGGTGGCATGGGTTGGGCCTCTTTTGAAGTCAGAGAAGCACAGAGCAAAATTAGTTTTTAAGAAAGACTCAGGAACATGAATGAAAATAAATTGGCGGCTAAAGTGCACAAGTATCTGTAACTCAAAAGCCTGGACACAGAATGGAAGAAGAGGTCAAGAAAGTTGGCAACCAAGTACAGGATAATCGAAACTGTTAATTAACAACCAGGAGTCATCAGAAAGAAAGTGGAAGAAATAGAGACAGTGAAATGGATGCAAAGAATGGAAACAAAAAGGACCATGGAGATTTACAAGAATGAGAAGAAATATATTGAAAGGGAAACTCTGTACAATAACACACAGGCCAGTGCCTTGCTATTTGAAGCTTGAGCCAGTTGCCTAAGGACCAAAACATACCGGAGCAATTATTCATAAGTAGATGAGGCATGTGTATGCTGCAGTAAAGATCCAGAGACCACTCAGCACATCCTAATGGAATGCGACGGGATCCACCCAGCGAGAACCGTAGGTAACGTGCAACTCCCAGAAGCGCTTGGGTTTAAAGTGGAAGGAAACATCAACAGATCAGCCGTAGAGATAAGCAAGAGACGATTAGAGTATTGATGGGAAAAAATCAGGGAACAGATGGATACGACCTGATCTCTTAAAATCACAGGTAGCGGTGCAAGGTAGATTATAGAAAAAAAAGAAAAAGATTAATGAGAGGCATACAAAAATGCTAGATAAGAAACGTGTATAGTATACCTGATTAAACCCAGTAGGCTAGGTGACTATTTGAGACCGCCACGTTTCAAAGGAGATGCCATTAAATTATCATCATCATCGTCATCATCAGCCTAAAACGCTAGTGGCGCGCAGAGGCGAAGGTGAAAAAAAAAGAAATCGGCAGTTGCTGGGAAGCCTGACTAGCATTTAGGGATCTTTGAATGATATCGCGTTCCACTCTTAAAGGCGAAGCTTAAGCGATCTGCAAATTTTTCATCCTGCATTTACAAACCCAGACAGCTTAATTGCGATGGCCAACTTCAGGTAAACAACGTGCGGGTTCGTTGACATCTACATCAGCGGGCCGTAAGTTCAAAGTCGTATAAAAGCAATCATCTCTAGCCCATTGTCTGACGCAGTCACACTCTCAACGATAGAACGCATTTGCTTTTTTTGCTTTTTTTAAACCCTTCTGTTTTCCATCAACGAATAGCTCTTTTTCTGCGCCTATAGACTGAACGGCAAGATTTACTACTGGTGTCTCAACAAAACTGCTCACTGCGTTATCTATTTTTCTGTTATGCCTCTCTCGCTGTCCAGTTTTAGTGTGTACGTATACATACAGTGCACGAGCTGCGACTCCACTGAGCTTTTTTGTCGAGTATATGACCGAGATCTAATAATCAAAAGTGTGACACGAGCATGCTATACTGCTCCCCATGTAATACAGGCGCAGTGGTCGCGTTTATGTCAGCTGAAGTGGCAATTTAAAGACAGACGGAGAAAAAAATTCCGAGCCCTTCCACTAGTGCGAAGATGGAAGACAGCGAAGCTGTGTCTATGACGGGTCTGCTGTAGTGAATATTGCTACAGCGAATTTATATATTATCATTATTGACTATATTGAGCGTCTTCGGCATGTTCGTCAAAGAGCAAGGACACCCGCGTCTTGTTTCACCCGGCGCGATGGCCAAGTTGTGCGTTTGCTGTGCCAAGTCCGCCCGCGACGCCGACGAGATCTCTCCCGCTCCTGCTCTCGGCGGCTCATACCCGCATATCCAACGCGGGTATGAGCCACACGTGATTTCTTTCTTACCTTCCTTCTTTCTTTCCTTCTCTCTTTCTTTATTTCCTTCCTTCCTCTCTTTCTTTTTTCTTTCTTTCTTTCTTTATCTCGCTCTTTCTTCTTTCTTGTCCCTGGCTTATAAGCGCATATCACTGGCTCGTACTCATAGCCGCATCTCCAATGCGGGTATGCGCCACACATGATTTTATTTATTTATTTATTTATTTATTTATTTATTTATTTATTTATTTATTTATTTATTTATTATCGATTTTATTATTATGTTTAATTGTGACGTGACTGAGCAGCATGTGATGGTATTCATGTCATTACCTTTCAGTCATGTTAGTCATACATTCGTACCCTTCCATGCCAATTTTGGTATATACCAAGTGAACCAGACGCCACAAGGTGTACACGGACGTAGTCTCCTGGAACCCAGCCCAGAGAGGTCACCTGGACCTACGTCCTATTTGCTACCGTAGACATACAGAAGGTGGATGAGAGTACAAAATAACAGAGAAAAAATTTCAGTTACTGGTAATAATAATAATAATAATAAAAAAATAATAATAATAATAATAATAATAATAATAATAATAATAATAATAATAATAATAATAATAATAATAATAATAATAATAATAATAATAATAATAATGTGCCAAGAGGCTGCATCTCTGTAAGTGCGTCATACTTGCGTCGTTTTTCTTATATCCCGGTCTCACACCCTGACAAACTTATGTGCACACTCGAACTAACGCTATCATTGGCAATTGCAAAAAAATTGCACTTTATTTGTCTATTTTATTATTCACTGGTTTATTCAAGGTAACTTACCAAAATTGTTGGAAGGCACGGGCAGGGACCAGAAGTATCATGATTAGGCAGTGCTACGTACGCGCTTACAAATGCAGCAGTTATGCATGGCGGTGCGCTAAACGGATGCACCCGTACAGCAAAACAACATAACAAAGTGGACTTAACATGTACCCAGCTTTGCTAAATGGCAGCTTGGTAAATTTCATGTATCAAACAACGTGTGACCTCTTGTTAGGGCCATAAGCAAGAAAGAAAAGTAAATTTGATAAGATGATTCCGATTTACGTTCTTGAAAATTACGGTTCCTTAATAGTTTTCGTATAAGTCTGTCTTGCGGTGTCAAAATTTAACATTCAGGTTTCGGGTATTTGCATCATTGATTTCTAGTCACCATAATTTGTCCTGTATCGGCGCCTGAACCCCACGCCTTGTATGTCCCTGCCTTCACACTTACCAAATCATTGTGCGCACATACCACCCATACACTTAAAACCAACAGCACCGTAGAACCTCAAGTTGGCGTTGACCAACCTGGGGACGAGCTGTTGCAGCCCATAAGAAGTGTAGAAGGGCTCACGCAGTTCGTACGTAAGAACAATCGGTGATTGGCCGCGCCGTGGGTGCTCTGGTCAGTCGCTGTAGCCTGCAATACGGACGCCATTGCGCCCGCTAACCCCGAACTCATTTCCTGGGACCGTCTCGACTAAGAGGAAGATATCCTAGCTTTCGTCTCGGTCTATACCTATAATTCATGTAATTATTGAAAAAAGAGCATTCACTCACTGATTGCACATGAGCTGCAACCTAGAATACCGCTCGCCTAAACATCGAGACAGACGCTCAGTGAATAGGCAGCTGTTTGTGTGTGGGTACTTCGCGAAAAGTTGGTGTCCTAGGCTCCCAAAACTTTTCTATATATACCGTCCGCCGTTGGTCATCGCCACGCGGATCGCCCCTTTATCACGCCAATCAATATCAAGAGTGGCTGGCGCCAGTATGCCGGCCGATAAAGAAGCGCTCTTGTGTGAGTTGCGCTGATCAGTGTCCTCGCTTAGACGTGTCACAGCAAGTCTACGTAAGGGTATAGCGTCTTGCAAAATGTCCTTCTGAAGAGCCGCATGTACACCACTGCTATCGGCCGGTGTGCCGATTGCGGCTGTGCCTAACGTGCCTTTATATTAGACGGCGGGAGCTTATATGCCACTATCCTTGAAAAGAAAAGTGTATGATCAAAGAAATAAAGAAAGCAGTAGAAGGGAAACCGATGTTTTGCGCTTTCAAAGTGATAATTGATACACGCAGTTTCACGAGTGGACTCACTTCGCAAGCAGAAATGAGTCTAGATATGTCTGTTCTCTCAAATAGAACGCTACAGTGCGAGACAACAGCCGGGAACAGCTATTGGGCAACTTGGCGTGTCGCGGGCGTTTGAGAGGCTGAGAAACGTATTCCTATACGGCCGAAGAGAACATAGGACAATCCGAGCATGTCCAGTATAGAGATGTTACGTAATCTCCGCTGTAGTGGAGATGCACGGAGGGGAAATGTCGTTGTGTTGCCACGTTTACAGATTTATGGCGGACCTCCCGAGAAATCTCCGTCCCTAGATCTTTCTTTCTTTCGTCCTTTCTTTCTTCCTTTCTTCTTCTTCCTTCCTTCCTTCCTTCCTTCCTTCCTTCTTCCTTCTTTCTTTCTTTCTTTCTTTCTCTTTCTTTCTTTCTTCCTTTCTTTCTCTTTCTTTCTTTCTTTCTTTTCAAAGTTCCGGGCGAAACTCGCTTCGTCTCGATTGATGCTCGCTTCTTGAGCAGCAATTGGCCATATACGGGAAGGTGGCGGCTGTCGCTCATACGCCCACGTTACGGTATTCATGCTATGTACGTTCATCCTACAACAGAAGACGCGCTTCAACTCGCAAATAACAGGTGGTAGTGGCACACACACGACCCGCTGAGGTGGACGTGCTTTGCCCGAGGCTCTTCATTGAACCATCTACGCATGTCACTCCCTGCAAAGCATCCGTCTTGTAGCAGGGTAGATGTCTGAAGAGGAGGGCTTTGGTTTTCTCTCGAGGCGTCCCCATAGAAACGTACAAAAGCTTATCCAAGCTGACCGTCATTTCAAGGGGCTGAACACGAAAATCAAGTGACTGCTGACTCTACGCCTAGCTCGGACAACCTACTTTCTTCTCACGATCTTGTCGAGGGCTCAAAGCAGTCCGAGCAATTGAATATTTGCTCATTATCAGCCCCTAGTCCTGCACTCGGATGGCGATTGAAACTTTCACCGCCGCAACAAAAAAGGTTCTAAAACAGATAGCGGCTACTTTTGACATTCAAAAAATAAAACAAAATAAAAATCACATGCATTCAGAGCGCTACCGCGGCAGATGGTGTGGATTTTGAGAAGAAAGTGTCAATATTTGCTTTTATTTGCACATTTTTACCGCCACCTCTCGAACTTCAGAACTTCCCCGTCGATTTTTCTATGAGCCCGCGGCAACACTGAGGTCCTCAACGCTTCACGACGCTTTTTGTACGATTGTTTGTACGGCTCGCCTTTCTTTCCTTTTTTTCTTTTTTTTTTTGTAGAAAGAGCGATTTCTTTAAAAAGAAGATAAGAAGAAAGAAGCCGGCACTTCTGATAGATAACACCTCATCGCAACTAAAAAAAAAAATGCGGCATTGCATAACCTCAGCGTGCGTCCATGGTTCCGTGTAAATAAATATGAAACATTCTTGCTCGGAGTCTTATCGAAAGAAGCGGCTGGTATCGCGCGTTATGATCTGTCGACTTAGTGTTCCAGCAAATATATGTTGTTGTGTTTTCATTCCTTTCCTCGCTACTTAGACTGTCGCTCTGCGTGCGTGCGACAGCGTCTTACAGCGCCCCCTCGGAAAGCTTTAGATGGGAACGTGCTACGTACGCGCTTGGTTTGACCGAGTGCGCTGTCACTTTCAGGGGTCTAAAGCGGCGTTTTTCAATCTTTCCGAACCGCGACCGATCCAGAGTGTTTCAAGTGTCACTCTCTTTCTCAGATTTTCTGTTGCAAGGTATTTCAATCTACGTACTTGCTTATTGTACACGTAGCGACATCTGCATTCTATCTCTGTTTTCGATGTATAAATATAGGCTGTACGAGGGTTCGCCTGTGCCTTTAAAGTATTACCGTAACCTAAAATTGACGCTTTTTTTATTTTATTTTTTCTCGTACGTGTGAAGAAAACGGGACAGTCTATACTCGCGGACAACTTTTTGGGGCAATGAAGGAAAAGTTACGGTGGCAAAGCGTGCACAAGCGAGAGTGCTTCAGAAAAAGGTTCCACATCTTCATCCGCGTTAGAGTGGGCTGGGAAAGAAGACAAAAAGTAAACAGCTCTTTTACAACAGCAAATTAAGACAAAACACACCACTGAGTGTTAAATTTGACTTATTATCCTACTTTTCTCTTCCGCGTCTGGGAAAATGCTAAACCGCCGCACGTATAAGTTACGCTGATTCAGTATTTGTTTGAAAAAAACCAAAAGCGTTGTCAACCGCTGCCGGACTACTTGGCCTATAGTCACGTGGGCTCGGTACCACATGCGCAATAGCTCCGCTCTCGTAGCTTCATGCCCCACCCTTTTCTCTTTCTTTTTTTTTTTTTTACATGAATGAATAAGCAGACGTTAGCACTGAAATATGCTGCTGGCTTCACCTTTTCACACGAATGACATGAATCCCAATACAACGCATGTTATCACAAATTTCACAGAATATTGTTGATTCCGCTCACAAAACTTGGGACACTGTGTTGCCTTTCATAACTTTCGCCTACAATACCGCAAAACACGAGACCACCCCGGATATAGCCCATTTTATCTCCATACGTCCGCCAACCTCGTACAGCTCTCGATTCTATCCTTCCGTTCTCCGAAACCGCCGAAACTTCTCTGGCCGAAACACTTTGCCGCGCAGAAGAGGCTCGGCGCATCACCCGCCTTCGTACTTTTGCCTCCCAAGGATGCTCTAAGACCCGTTATGACGAGCGCCATCAGCACGTATCGTACGAGAAAGGCGATTTGGTGTGGCTATGGACGCCACTTCGGAAGCGCGGCCTATACCAAAAGTTCTTGGCCCATTACACCGGCCCCTTTTGTCATTATGGCACGTCTCAGTGATGTCACGTACGTGATACATCGACTCTTGTCTACTGGCCGCCGCTCATGCAAGACCAACGTCGTCCATGTCGCCTGTCTTAAACGTTTTCACCACCGGAACTCCAACTGACTCGCCCGGTGGGCATCGTCTGCAAAGGGGGAATTGCTACGATACGGGGGGACGCTTGGAAGGGAAGAAAGACGACGTGCGTTCGTACTGTGAGCTCATCCGTCCCTAGGCCTCTCGCATTCATCATTTTCATTAATAAACGCGTCTCACCGTAATAATAATATAATAATAATATCACAGAAGTAAAAGAAAACACATAAAATTACACATTATAAACTGACTACCGTTCGCTGTCAGAAACGCCACAGTAATACTACAAATGCACAAATGGCACAAAAGATGCATAGTTACATAGTGAAATAACACTGCAATTGCAACACCGATACATAAAATGTCACACGAGAGAAAATGACCTCCAAAAAACTTCCCTGCCACGGAAATTTATCCGCGAGTGCGACAGGTGTTCGCCGGTGGCCTCTGAGTGGCAGCAAATTGTTCCGCGTCACACAGTAGGGGATGTGCGAAATTCTCTAAGGTGGCTTTCCCGCACACCTACTTTGACCTAATGACGATAGTGGACCTCGGATTAGAATCGAATTAAAGGTGTCAACATCCAGGCTTTGAAAACGTGTCTCAGGTTTAGCAGTGCTACTAGCTCGAACGCGGCCATCTTGGGTAGGGCAAATCGACTCTGTGGGAAAGCCTGCTTACGGGATTTCGCACATACCCTATTAAACGCGACTTAGTGTAGCTAATGGGGAACTGATAATTTTGTTCAAATGCGATATATACACCTCTTATAGCACTTGAAAGCGTAACTTAGGTGCAGCCGCGATAACTATAGTTCTGCTAAGCTCAGCGGTGTGCAAGCGAACGGACCTGTTAGGTACCCTCTTTTTTTTTTAACAACGGAGCTGTTTAAGCTATCCGTAAAACCATGCTCGTCGACCGAAAAAAAATGTCACAGTTTCGCCCTAAGGGCGAAGCAATGAATGCGATAGCAACACAGCAATGTCATACGAAGTAAGGTGAGCGGCTTTGGTAGCAACAACACGCAGAACTGTTGTCGACGCCATCGGCGTTTTGCCCGCGTTAGCTCAAAATGCGTGCGGCGTTGGTGACTGTTGCTGGAGCCTCTGATATAAAAAATGTCACAGTTTCGCCCTAAGGGCGAAGCAATGAATGCGATAGCAACACAGCAATGTCATACGAAGTAAGGTGAGCGGCTTTGGTAGCAACAACACGCAGAACTGTTGTCGACGCCATCGGCGTTTTGCCCGCGTTAGCTCAAAATGCGTGCGGCGTTGGTGACTGTTGCTGGAGCCTCTGATATAAATAGGCACTTGGTGCCGCAGCTAAACGTCGCCTCCCTTCCCTCCCCCTCCCCCACGGCCTCTCGCGCGTCCGAAGAAGGCGCGTTTGCTCTACATATATGGTGATTGTAAAGGAGAAAAGAGACGCCTACTTCTGCAGCCCTTAAGCGAGCACGGCGCAGAACGCGCGTTTGTTCTCCGCCGTGCGTTCACTCCCCGTGAAAGACGCGCCCCTCGCGCCCTTTCACTCGCACATACAGCGTTCGGCGCGCGGCGACGATTTCATCTCCAAATGACGTCATACGGAACCTCACGGCGACGGCGACGCCGACGGCAGAAATCTGCTTTTGAGTGTCCATATAATTGCTATCGCAATAATAGGCACTTGGTGCCGCAGCTAAACGTCGCCTCCCTTCCCTCCCCCTCCCCCACGGCCTCTCGCGCGTCCGAAGAAGGCGCGTTTGCTCTACATATATGGTGATTGTAAAGGAGAAAAGAGACGCCTACTTCTGCAGCCCTTAAGCGAGCACGGCGCAGAACGCGCGTTTGTTCTCCGCCGTGCGTTCACTCCCCGTGAAAGACGCGCCCCTCGCGCCCTTTCACTCGCACATACAGCGTTCGGCGACGATTTCATCTCCAAATGACGTCATACGGAACCTCACGGCGACGGCGACGGCGACGGCGACGCCGACGGCAGAAATCTGCTTTTGAGTGTCCATATAATTGCTATCGCAATAAAAACATCCCTGAGCGATGAGTCACCTGGGTTGCCTAGCAACCACCTCGCGGAGCGGCGTGTGCTTCGCCTCCTCTCTGTGCCGTGCACATGTTGCCTTGACATGGGACGTTAAGGAGAGGGAAGGAGAACATGCGCGCGGTGCGCGCAATGCTCGGGAGAGGGAAATAGAAAATCAGAGAGAGAGAGAGAGAAAAGAAATTGTATCAGCACCAAAGGGCAACGCACAGATCTACTGTCGACGCCGCCCGCGTTTCCCCGCGTTCACGCCGAACGCGCGCGGTGTCCGTGAATGCAGCCGGCGCCTCTGGCGGCTGCTCGGCAGGTTTCGACCAGCCACGCCCTCGCAAGTGTGGAGGCACAGCTTGGCCTTGACGTCACCGGGGAGATAAAGCTCGGAGCCGCCGCGATGGTGGCACAACTCTCGTTGACTCTGAGGCGACTACATGTAGCCTTGACATGGGACCACCAAAGAAGATCCAGATACCCGAAGAAGAAGCCGCTCATCTTGAAGCGCGTCGCGCGCCCAAGCGAGAATCTGCGCGTCGGCGGCGAGCCGATTCGGAATGCTGTGCCTAGAAGCACTTATCATTTCCTGGCAAAACTTATCCAAGCCTAGTAAAACCTGGAAGAAGCTAGGTGGATCACCAGCTACAGTGCCTAGACGCCAGCTCCGCTGTTCACTCCAGCCTTGCAGTGCAAGCTGCCCACGTTCTTCTTTTCTTTTCTTTTTCTTTTTTTAACGTCGGCTGCAGTTTCAGACGGCTGTCATTCTGTGGCCGCATAACAGCGGGGGAAATGAAAAAATAGTGAAGCAGTCGTACTGTATTGGGCAGTTAAATTTTATTTTCCTACTTATTTATTATTATATTTTTGCAGCAGATTTTTTTTTTCTTTATTTCGTGAATTAGTCAGCGGGGGACTTAGACCTAGATTTCTTTTAGGGTACGCGGTCCGTCTGTCAACGTCCTTTTTTTTTATTTCTTCTTTTTCAAACGTCATAAACAACAACAAAAGCGTCAGGCGCCGCTACGGGGCGCTTGTCGCGAACCGCCTTCAGCGCATACATGCTGGCGTGACAGACTTTCATGCGGAGCTTCATGCATGCCACCGCGATCGGACAAGCCGGCCCCCCGCCGCCGTTGCTAAGTGGGTGGACGTGCGCTCGACGATTTCATCTCAAACACCCCCCGCCAAACAGCGACGCTGTGCACATGACAGGCGCGTCTATGCGCGTACGGGACAAGGAAAAGGACGGCGAACGCCTGACGTGGCCGGTGACGAATGGCGTCGTCGCGCGACCGAGCGCGGATGTAGAGGCGCGCGCGTTCTGTCTTGCGCAAGGCCGTGGTCGATGTGCGCCGGCCGGCATTGTCGTACGGATAAGAATGCTCCGTTCACTATACGTATATATATTTTTTTTTCGTCTCCTTACTTTATTTCTAAATTCCACGAGCACTCTCGACAAAGTGCCTTCACTGCGTGCTCCAGTCTTTCGAGGAATTCGTGATGACGCCATACATTTTTTTTTTTTTTTGCGGCCTATGTACTCGGCATATCGCGTAATAGAAGACAGCCTTCTACACCTCTCCTTTCCTTGCACCTCCTCCGGGTAACATTTTACGGGAGCATTGCTCGGGCCATCTCGAACGCTTTAGATTTTGCTCTGCTTCACCTCATGATTGGCTTATGCGCTTCCTGATCATTCTGAATTTGTTCATTGACTATCCAAAGATATGGCCCCCCTTTCCCCCCGCGCTCGTCTTTCATTTGTCTCATTTTGGGTATTTTCTTGTTGTGGACACGACTTGTTGTACCTCTGTCGATCGTACGTAAAATATACAGGTGCAGAAACTATCTTCGAAATGACGAGTACCGAATGTAAATTCCGTACGCTTGTAGCTTTTCGGAGTTCCGGCTTAACTGCTCTCGCTCAGAATGATAGCGCGAATGTCAGTTCTATCTATGGAAATCACGTTTGATCAGGAGTAAAAAACATAATAGCAAGTATTTGGCAAGCAATGATAGCAAGCAATTCCGCCTTCCTTACGGCTGTGTCGGCTGCGGGTGTGTGTGCTCATCAAGGTCTCTCTAGCTGGCCGTGAAAAGAGTACAACAGCAATGCGCGACTTTGGCCTAGTTGGTGTTTATCCGAGGACTCTGTATTTGATTGACTTTTTCGTGGAAGATTTTTAGCTTTATGTCGAGGGCTACAGGTATTATTTCGTGCGCCAGCTTGTATTACATATATATATATATATATATATATATATATATATATATATATATATATATATAATAAGGGATGTCTTTCATTAGAAAAGCTACGAGCAACCCTGGTGAGGCGCAAATACTTTTCCTCTAATAAAGTGAGCTTTAGCTGACTATTCAACAAAAATTAACAAGTGAACTTTTTTATTAGAGCCTCGGGAGCTGCTCTTTATGGCAAATTTGGAGACACTCACGTTTTTATGTGCCACCATTTTGAATATCGCATCTAATTCGCGATATTCATCATTGAATTTCAACACAAAGCCGAACGCGCCCGGCTGCTACGTCAGAGGGAAACGTGCCATGACGTAGAGTGTGGCGAAGTTTGAATGATGGCATGGCGCCGCAAATACTGACGGGACGTCGCGGCAGTTGTTTTCCAGGCAAAACGTGCCGTATCAGAATCTGCAGCGACTGACCGCGACGTTCATTTTCAAATTTTGTCCTGCTTTTCGTCACGGGGCGTTTTCGTCTGATATGATATTGGGCGGTCTTTCCTGCACTCCCGGCGTGCTCGGTTTCGATATTGCCTGGATTGAGCATTAAAATTTGATTAAGAGTATTTCAAATTAGATGCGATCTGCAATATTAAAAAAACAGGGGTGCATTAAGAGGTGACTGTCTCCAAATTTTCCATATAAATAACTGCCCCCAAGGTTCTAGTAAAAAAGATAATTCACAAATTTGTTCTTTATTTTGTGGAATTGACGTTATTAGCGGCAAAGCCTGTCCACCTCAGTCAAAAACACAACTTTCGCTACGCTCATGGCCTTTTTATATAAAAAAAATATCTGTATAACATAAAAAAGCACCCTGCATATTGTATTCTTCTTGCATAAATAATTAAAAATCGAGTCACCATCGCCAGCATAGAGCCACAAAGACTCTCTTAGTAACTTGCAATTTAAAAAAAAAAGCTAAACTCCAGACGCGTGGAAAACAAAGCCGTTGCAAATTGAATTCAATATTCATTCTCGGATGGCCTTTTATACTAGCCGCATCAAAACAAGTTCATGGCTACGTGCAGGAGACATCCACCGCGTTTCGTTAAACTATTGTTTTTTAGTTGTTTCTTCCTTCTTCGTCATGTTCTTCTCATCTGAGATAATGTAGTTCTCTTGAATGAGCTCTCGTTTAATTAGATTTCTCGTCGTTTAATTGCCATCATAAATAAGGGTTCACGTCACCGAAAGCGAGCGTGCCCCCAAAGACTAAACGCCGCGCCCTACAACAAAGACTAAGATACTTCTGAGAATCTGAGATGAGCAATAGCAAGTGCTCGTTTGCACAACTGCATGGACTCCTCGTGGGAACTCTTGGAAGAAGGGAGAAATTGAAGCGCGCAAGATTGAATGCGCTTCGTGGGAAGGCTGTGTTCCCGAGAATGTTAAAAGAAAAGATTGGATGGGTTCGCGTGCCAAGTTTGTTAGAGTAAGGTATTCTATTATAGCTAGAGTAAGGACTTAGCTATTCTCAATTCCGGTAGTATGCCTATACATGTATGAGTACGTTCGATCTCAAACCACAGCGGCTCGTGTACCGTGCATTTGGTGCAAAATAAAGAAGTCCACGAGGCCAAAATTGGGCCGTAACTGTTCATTACGGCGTGCCTCATAGTCAGATCGTTGGTTTTGGCACTTAAAACCACAGAAGTACTTTTTTTTTCTATCTCAAAGTTTCATCGAAGAAGCGGTATTTGCAGCATAACAGCTATACTTCCACGACCGCCTTTCACGTTCTGCACTGTAGTAGCATTAGAGCGAGAAATGGACATCAACATACAGTTGATTAGTTGATGACGATTCACCTAACGTGATGCCTAATGCGGACGCCCTATAAAGTGGACTCGAGAAGTGGACTACGGTCTTGTGCCAGCATGAGCCGAAGAAAGAGAAAAAAGAAGGAAAAAGAAATCTAGAATGGGAGAAAATGGCGGGGATAAATAAACAGGTAGAAAGGCATACATTGCAAACAAGAATAAACATTTTGCGCATTCTTGAGCGAAGTTACGCGTCGCGGCACTGGTCAACTGACTAAGGGGTGCTGGGAACGCTACGGCGGAAAGGGAGCCGGGAAGAGCTGCATAATTTGCGAACTTGGATTGCGTGTGCGGACCTCTTCCCCTTTCTGGAACGCCACAAGCTCCGCTCTTTGCCATTTCCGGACGCTTCAATCGAGATTACGCTATAATATTAGGCGCCAGTGTGTGCAAGAATTCATCATTCAAGATCAAAACCGTCATCAATATATGGTTTTCTGGAGAGCAGAACAAACCTCGCTGTTCAGATGCACATCAGCGAGAGCAACTCTAAGCAAGCAAACAAAAAAGTATCGTATGAGGCACCGCAGAACCATAGGCGCTGCACGGGCTACACCAGGCCGACATCCAGCTCACTTGCGATTATGGAAGGAAACAGGGAATTCAGGGAAAATAAAGAAGCAGCTGTCGGCGAGAGACGTATAGTACCTTTGGATACTATTAAATTAAGCACCCGCCGTGGATGCTCAGTGGCTATGGTGTTGGGCTGCTGAGCACGAGGTCGCGGGATCAAATCCCGGCCACGGCGGCCGCATTTCGTTAGGGGCGAAATGCGAAAACACCCGTGTACTTAGATTTAGGTGCACGTTAAA
This sequence comes from Dermacentor silvarum, assembly GCF_013339745.2. Lineage (NCBI taxonomy): Eukaryota > Metazoa > Arthropoda > Arachnida > Ixodida > Ixodidae > Dermacentor > Dermacentor silvarum. The sequence goes on along the minus strand of NC_051154.1, from coordinate 234,053,279 downwards.
GAACCCCAGGTGGCCCAAATTTCCGGAGTCCCCCACTACGGCGTGCCTCATAATCAGATCGTGGTTTTGGCACGTAAAACCTCATAATTAATTATTCATTAAATTAAGCACACCACCGTGCTCAAACACTGCATAAAGCCGGGAAAATCACTTACGAGAGACCTAACTGCTCACAGTAGCACAAGCTAAATAAAGCACGAAAAAGACGCCCTTGCACATTGCTGCATTAAAGTGCGCACAGCACATGGAGCCGAGATTAAAAGGCAGGAGCTCTCGAAACACAAGAGGCCATACGAATTGGCCGACTTCGAAAGCTTCTCTTCGAGTTGTTTCTGCCGTGCAGTGGAAGCATACCAGTGCTTACAACCGGGACTAAAAAAATGCAGTTTCGCGCAGATTGCCAAGCCATAACAACGATGGTTAACGCATTATTACGCGCACTACCCTTCGCTCAATTTGGCGCAGTTTATCAGCTGCAGAAGACATTCGCAGCGGCGTGCAAACAATCTGCTTTGCAGAACCGGGGCTTCTTGCTTCCCTCTCTTCCCTATCCCTTCTTTTGTTTCCTGTCTTGTTGTTGCGCTTGTTTCCCAACAATTTGTCTCCTGTCCCCAGTATCGCTTAACTTCTTTCACCTCGATGCTGGTTTATTATGTGTTGCACACCGCAATGCGAAACTCCACCACGTCCTCGTGAGCCCATGCTGAACATAGCACGCTTGCTTTCCGTCGATGTCATTGTTGCCCAGTGGGTTGGAGCGTTAATTTTCGACAGTGAAGTTAACCAAGTTCGATACTGGCTGTATTTGCCTTCTTCAAACTTCTCATCTTATGTTGGCATCACGACTTGATGATGATAATTACGTGGGAGGTCAAACGGAGACGACCTCTGGAGACGCCACCAAGGCCGATGGAAAGTCGCTATAACAGTTGTCGACGTGCAAGTAACAGTCAATACACGACTGCTGAAAGGTTATGGCCGAGTGTTACTACGTACTATCGATGTTCCGTGTAAGTGTTCTTGCATTCATGGTGTTGTATTAGTGTAGTGGTGAGCGAGAAATGGTATGCACATAGCCCTAAATATAATAATTGCACATGCTCTGAGAAAGCAGTAATTTTGTTTAAAAAGAATGTATAAATAAACGCAGAAACTGGTAAACATGATATGGGGGTCGCACAGCGACAAAATTCTTAATTTATTTCGTTTTGTTTGTTTTGTCCGTTTGGCTCGGACTCATCTCTTGGCTACGTCAGTCCTGGGTCCTCATTGGGGTAATTACGCTTACGGCTAGACATGTCCGTTCGTTCTCGGTGTCTGGCCACATTTCACGCACCGAAACATCTGTGAAACCCGTGAGCTAGTCGCAACGTCCTATTACAGCGGCGGTGCGTGCACGGACCAGGCAAGTAGACCATATTTAGTTCCGAACCATAACGAACCATGCGGCGCAGAATTACGTAGACAAATGTAATAAAGAATGCGTGGTCGGAGGGTCTGTAAACGTATGAGTCACACTGTCGAGACACGTTTCACACTGTCAAAATACAGAAACGAGGGCACCGTAAGGAACACATTCATTCAAGGAACATAAACCATGGAGACGTCAACAGCGTGAATAATCTCCAAACTTCCCTGATCAACAACGGAACATCGCATAACAGGCCAGTGTCGTAGTATAATAAAGCTGGCAGTGAGTCAGCCTTGATGCCGCTGCTTTTCGCCACAGCCTATAGTCAAAATATTTCGTTAACTGGCTTTCCACAAGTATAAACCGTGTATAAGGGCGATGCACGACTTTATAGTCGATCATGAATCAATCGAAGGGAAGATTGTGTGTGTAAATAGCTTTATGTGTTTTTTCACTTCTAATGCGTTCAGCTTCATGAGTTCTCATCTCTGCTGTTCACTTTACTTTTCAGGGAAATATTTGGAGACAACTCCTGTCTTTCCGCTTCCTTCTGGAGATTGTCAACAATGTACCATTTATAGTCACTGTGAGTAACTACTCTTCTCTCTCCATTCCTGCTTCGTTGCTTTGCATGCCTGAGAGTATGATGCCGTCCGCACCACATAACGGTCATCTCATGCGTCATCGTTCAAGTGGAGCACATTACGAGAGGACGCGCAAACAGTGCATACGTTTCAAACGTGTCCAGAAGGGCCCCTTTTAGTTGCTTACTCGCCTGATATAATGCCAGCTTTTGCGATCAGCGTATCTCGTGGTATTCGAGACGCGAAGCACTCGGCAACTCAAAGAATGCTAATGGAGCAAGAAGCTATTTTTCTTCCGGCTCTCCAGAGCCGGCCGAATGCGCATACATTGTCCGGTATAATCTACTCTAAGTTGAATGCAATTTCGCTTTGGCCGTGACTAATAGTGAATGAAGTAGGGGGGATTTGACTTTACAACGATGCAACTATTCGCTCCGAAAACTTTGTCCCATATAACGCCGTGGTCTCCTCTGTCCAACCAGTCTGGCCTGTGCCTTTTGAGGCATCACCATCGTTGTAGGCTTGGAAGAACGCAGAGGAGATTCGGCGAATTCATGTGGTGGTTATTATTATTTTTATTACTGCTTCTTTAGACAACTGAGCCCTTCGCGGTCAGATGCGCATTTGCTGTTGCGTTGGCCTACAGAGCTACTGACAATTTTGCTTCTGCAATGCCGATACCTGAATCTCTTATCACTGAAAATGTTGCACACGCATATCTAACATTTTGCAAGAGACAAATGCATTCTCTTTATGTCTGCATTTCCTTCTGCTTTTGGTGACACGCGTGTAATATGCCAGCTTCTTCAAAACTTTTAGGACACAGCACTGAGAATGTTTATTACATCGGCGACTTCTTCTGTTAATATTTTCCTCCTCTTGTTCTAGTGCAGGGTTGCCAATCGGGCTCAGTCCTGATTAACCACCTTGCCTTTCACTTATCCTTTTCTCTCTCGCTCAAAACTATTTGGTGGAAATACTGAACAAAGCAGATTATAAAGCATTCCTGCCAAGGAAGAGAGAGAGAAACTGATATGCACGAGTCATCGTTATGAATTCACAACTAAGGGGAAAAAATGACTACGACACACCTTTTCAAATATATGTATATACGTAAATTAAGCATTCTTCCACACCGGCTAATGTTATTGTACCTTCATGCGCATTCAGGATTTGAACGAGTATAGCTAGAGCACACGTGCACACATCGACGCGCACTCATGCATGCACAGTGTGCGAGCATGTTGCTCATGCACGTGGTTTGAACTTCCTTTCTGTTGCCTAAGGTTGGGCTGCTACAATGTAGAGTGACTATGTTGTACGACATATCGGAATTTCTACAGTAAACCACAATGTTAAATATCTACAAATTAATCATCACTTTAAGTGCTTCAGTTACGCTTAGCCGAATACTTCGTCTCAATCACTCTTGGATTTTTCTATTTATTAGCCTCAAGCCACCTGCTCCGAATTTCTACTGCGTTCTACGGGGCACATTCAATGTAATACCATTGCATGCGTTAAAATTATCTTTCAGCATCTGCCGGTGGTGGTAGGAGCGGCGCTAGTGAACAGTCTTAAGCCCCATAAAGTGCATATTCATGCGCAAAGATTGATGAGATGACAGTCCTTAAATGGTATCGCGCCGCACGCCCCATGATCACACCGCGCGTTCGTTTTCTGCCGGTAGCACGTTGTCTTTCCTTTTACATAGGTACACTCAAAAAGACGCACACTAATAATTTTCCCGCTTCACTTTTAAGTGCATGAATTGACGTGTGTCATCGTTGGTTCCAGTACTTCTTATATTTGTTAGCTTACGACAGCAGCGTGTACGCGTGCGTTTTTGTTAATTTACTCTGCTACGTTTGTGTTTGCAAATTAGTGACACTGGTCCCCATACAAATGTTGAATGTATATATGTGTGTAAGGGGGTCTCGGCATTCGGCGGAGTGATGCATTCTTATTTCCTGGGCCAGAAACTGATCTCTGTGCTTTGCTTACAAAAAAAAAATTCGCTCTCATCTTATTCATCGTCCTTTTGTTGTTTTCTTGCAGATATTTTATGCACCTTTACGGAATGTATTTATACCAGTGTTTCTTAACTGTTGGCTTGCGAAGTTTGTACTCGAAAACATGTTTGTAAGTATATACAATATTCTCTCTTATTTGCTGCAGTTTGATCTTGTCTCATCGAGCATGTAGACTGTAGCCATGACAGAAACTAATGCAAACTCGACATTCAATTCGCGAATCAACCTGTGTAATATGGGCTGGCAAAAAACGTCGCCTCGAGGCTCTTTCATAGCGACATGTAACTCTCGGAACGGTTTCAACAACTCGAGTTTGCGCTTTTATGGCGCTTTTCGTCACTCTGCTCTCTAATTGAGTCTGAACAACAACTTCTTAGCCCAACGCGCATGCCCTCGACCGTTTTCTTTTTTTAATTTTTCTAAGCAATATTGAAGATGACGCGTTCTCTAAGCTCCAATAGCTTCTATCAATGCGTTTAATGATACACTACTAGCATGGCGTGAAATGCGAAGTTAAGCGGGAACGCCTCTAACGTGTATACGATTGCTTGAGGCTGTGATGTGGCGTTGCTCCGTGTAACCGGTCGTTAACCGTGCTGTATCCCCAATAGACGCCCTCTATGCGATGTATAGTGACGCCTCGCCACGCGTTACCTCGTGAGTCCGAGTGACGCAGTTTTCCCACTTGTCTTTCCAGAACGATTTACATCGAGCCCTTCAGAAGTCCCAGTCCGCACTCTCACAGCGGCTGCTCATCCTCACCGCCACCTTACTCTGCCTCATATTCACTAGGTGAGCGAATGAATCGCACGCAAGTTTCAGGCGTATAAGTAATCACGCCTGAGTCGTATACCCGAAGGCGCACTGCTCAGAGCGGTAGGCCCTATAGTATACGGGTGCGAACCTATATAAGGTTTTGTAGAGTACTTTTCTCGCGAAACCGCTGCGGTTTTAGGAAACCTGTACGATGTGTTATGAAATACGACGAACATGCGCCTGTATTTCTCCGAACGTATTCAAATCAGTTAATAGCCCATAACATCCATCGCTGTGAAACTGCTGCTGCATAAGGGATGGTGAAAATGTAGTACGTGCTTTGTGAGGACAATGTTTTGCTTACTTGCTGTGCATGTAATCACTGATTGTGAACAATGACGGAATCATTATATTTGTGAACGTTATTTTCCTCATTTCCGGCCGCGGCGGCAGCATTCTGATGGGGCGGAGAATTTCCTTCTGTTGTTCTCAGTATAGAAACAAACGAAAGTTGGCGTATCGCGGCGTTAATATGTTGCGTTTGCTGCAGCGTGTGCGGGTTCCAGCACTTTCAAAGGGCCGGCGTGGAGCACGTGGACCTGTTCGAGAGCTTCTACTTCGTGGTGGTGACGCTTTCCACGGTGGGCTACGGCGACTTCAAGCCAGACGTTTGGCCGTCGCAGCTTTTCATGGTGGCGATGATCTGCGCGGCGCTCATAGTGCTGCCGACGCAGTTCGAACAGCTCGCCTACACCTGGATGGAGCGTCAGAAGCTGGGCGGCACCTACAGCATGCATCGCGCCCAGAGCGAGCGCCACGTGGTAGTCTGCTCCACCACGCTGCGCGCCGACACCGTCATGGACTTCCTCAACGAGTTCTACGCGCACCCGCTCCTACAGGTGCAGCGAAAGAAACACACCTCGCTTGGCGTATATAGTTGTCCGCCACGCCCGCTCGTCTCTCTTATTTCATTTGATGATAACTTGCCTCGTGGCTAGCGACCGCTGTGTTGCATGCAACACAGCGGTCGCTAGGTACTTCTGCAGGTCTATCAGGCAGAACGTTTTTTTAGATGCCAGTGAAGCATCCTGCACGTGTTAGCGGTGAATCTGAAGTATTCACGAGGCTTTAAATTTGTACTTTGCTTCGGTATCTTAATTACAGTCGTTGTTGTTGCCTGCAGACAAGTCAAATTTTGCATACTCTATGCATCTGTTGATGAGTTTGACTTTTTGTGAAAGGTGTGTGTGAAGTTAACCTTGTAATAATTAGCCGCCGCACTCTTTGTTTTGTTTCGGGAAATTGAAACCCCCATGGGAGCAGTGTCAGCTGAAAACAACTCAGCTTATGCAACAGCATCTTTTTGCTGAGATAGCGAAGAACTGCATATGGGAGAAAGCTGAAGAGGCGTGAGAGAAGGCAATGAATTCCTTGCGATAAAGTCTGATTTTGTTTTGCAAGAACCGCAAGTTCTCGTCATACAAGCTCGTGTATAGTACAGGTTATTGTGTGCTACTAGTTCAGTAACTGCAGATTCTTTTAGTTCAGTAAAGCGCATTGTTTTTTTTTTCCTTCGGCGACACTACGCAGGACTATTACGTCGTACTTCTGTCGCCGTGCGAAGTGGACGCTACGATGAAGATGATTCTTCAAATACCGATGTGGGCGCAGAGGGTCATCTACATTCAGGGTTCTGCGCTCAAGGACACCGACCTCACTAGAGCCAGGTATATACGGGTGATTTGCACGAAGACGTGCCTTTGTTCAAAGCATTCGCTTCCTGCGTATGCCAAATGAGCGAAAGCGTTCGTGTGCATGAGTTCGCTAAGCCACTACTGCAATTTGTTCATGAGGAGTGCATCCCCGCTTTTATTTAAATAAACATCTATACCACAAGGCAGCTTCACGAAAATAAAAAACGAAGAAAAAAAGAATTGCAGCTCGTTGCTTTGTGCACCTGCGAAGTTCACATTTCGCTCTTCTCACACGCCATGAACTTGCCGATGCTGAGAACTAATATTGTGTCGAAGTTTCTGATACTATTCAAGTGGCACTAATGAGCAAAATAAGTTGACTTGTATTAGTAAATTAAGCTTCTACAATACAAAAAAGTCACTTCTACATTGAGAGGAGGTTTTATAAGCCAGAAAACACGAAAAGACAAAAAATAACGAAATACGGTTGACGACGCCACCAACTGGCCGTGACATCATGCATTTAAACGGCGTCTGCTCGGACTTAGTTAACTTGTTATCGATAACGATGAATTATATCGTATTCTAAAAGAGCCAAAGGCCGAACTTAGCACGTTTTGAAACCTTTTTGCCGCGGCACAACTATCCAAATACGAAAAAAAAAACATTTTAAAAAAACCTTGGAATTCGTGACGTCACACTAACGTGCCGGCGCGATTCATCAGTGTGACGAAGCTTCAAACTAAGGCTTCGGCGCGGAATAAGAAATATAGATATATATGGAAGTTTGGCCTTAATTTTCGGTTATAATAATCAACCCGTTATCGCGAAATTTACGAAAATATATAGTTTTGATAAAAAATAAAATACTTTATCACTCTAGATTGATTGAGTGTTTCTGTCTTTTGTGTCCCTTTAATAAACTATGCTTACGGCACCTGCGCTGTGCACGAGCGCGAGAAACCAAAGCGCACTTGAGCTGTTCCCATAAATGCGATAGGCCATGCGGCGTTCCTCCGCGTACGTAACTCTCCGTGTACGTTACTTCTTGCGCCGAATAGCGATACTTCTACCGTGCCGTAAACATTAAAGCTCGCGGTGTCTAGCACACATATACGGGAATGTGACCATTTCGGATGAAAGTGTGTAATATAAATGCGGGGCCATAGCGAGATGGCGTACGCACCTTTGCCAAGCTTCATCATTACTGACACTGACGCTGCGCATTAAAGCGTTCCGAAGGCTTAATTTCTCGCGGCAGCTTGAGGGAATGACTAGACGCATTTTCTTACCGCGCGTATCCGCAGAGCTAAGTGAAAGCACGGGCACTATGCCTGGCGCATGAGCGGACAAGGGGGTAAAAAAAAAGAACTGCAATGAGGAATAAGCTTCAAGAACGGCCTTTGCATTTTTTTTTCACCCTCGATGCAACGTAAACGTTTTTCAGAGTTTAGCAAAGCGCTTCAGCAAAGATCGTTTTCTTTCTTTTTTTTTGTTTTTTAGTATGTGTGTGTGTGCGTGCGTGCGTGCGCGTGTGTGTGTGTGTGTGTGTGTGTGTGTGTGTGTGTGTGTGTGTGTGTGTGTGTGTGTGTGTGTGTGTGTGTGTGTGTGTGTGTGTGTGCGCGTGTGTGCGCGTGTGTGCGCGTGTGTGCGTGCGTGCGTGCGTGCGTGCGTGCGTGCGTGTGTGCGTGTGTGCGTGTGTGCGTGTGTGCGTGTGTGTGTGTGTGTGTGTGTGTGTGTGTGTGTGTGTGTGTGTGTGTGTGTGTGTGTGTGTGTGTGTGTGTGTGTGTGTGCTGCGAGTACCTCTGGGTAATTTCATACACGTTTCTTTTCAAGGTTATTACTTGTACTTCTTTGTTCTTGTGTCACAGTGCATGCTTTTAATGACAGAGGCGAACGTTTCGGTTCGTTTGCTACAGAGACGTCCCCAGCGCAAGAAAACTGGGTTATATATATATATATATATATATATATATATATATAGTTAAAATAATTGAAGCACGTAGGAAAAACATAACAGGACGTTACTGACGTCAGTAAAGTCCTGTTATGTGTTTTTCCTACGTGCTTCTATTTGTTGAACTACTTCTGTGCCGGCTCCTGTGGTTCTTTGCTTCACTGATATATATATATATATATATATATATATATATAGCATTTCCTGAGGGCCCGACTTTTGTGTGTTCTCTCTGCTTGTGAAGTTCGTCGACAACAAAACAATAGAAAAATGTGTTCTCGCGTCGTTTCTTTTCTCTAGAACTGCTCAGTACTGAGAGTAGCGCCGGCGTGAATTGCAAAAAAAAAAGTGTGTTAGCATTTTTTTTTCCTTTTCACTTTCCAACAGTGTTTGTTGCGTGCGCTAACTCCTCATTTTTTTTTCCTTTTCTTTTTTTTTCTTCCACTCACCGACACGCAGAATGAATGCAGCCGAGGCGTGCTTCATGCTGGCAGCCCGAAATTACGCCGACCTCGCAGCCGCCGTAAGATTCATTTTCCTCTTCTTTCTTTTTTTTCTTCTTTTTTTAAACACTTTCTGCAGCTATGTCTTCAGCCACTGCTTGCCGAGAACTCCAACTGCGCACACGGTTCACGCGTTGTAAATCCGTGTGTGCGCAAACCGCAGAGGAAAATTTCGTTTTCCCAAGTGTGCAAAAAAGAAAGAGAGAAAAAAAAAAGATTATTGAAGACAGACAAACCAATATGCGGTATATATTATTCTCATCATACGAGAAACGAAGCGAGCATTTCATTTAGTGCGTCGTTATAATAATTGAGGTTTGTACCGCGGACGTCTAGCGAAGCACTCATGGCGTAAAAGATAACGAGGTCCGTGATGATTGTTATGAAGCTGTGGACGGAAATGAAAATGATGATGACGAGCAGGGAAGTGGGGTTGTTGGTGATTGTCGCGTTCTCTCTCTGGGTCGCTCCTTTCAGGACCAGCACACCATCTTGCGGTCGTGGGCAGTACGCGACTTCGCACCAAATGTTCCGCAGTACATTCAAATATTCCGTCCAGAGAATAAAGTGCACGTGGCCTTCGCGGGTAAGTGCTGACACCAGAGACTCGCCGAGCCTATAATGCATGCGCCCGTACGCATGTGCGGGTGCCTGCGTGTGTGCGTTTCTGGGTGAACCCACGATCTGTGTGTGCAATGAATACACAACGAGCAAGAAGAGGCGGTCATCGCGCAAGAGCAAAAAAAAATAAGTGTATGATGCAATATTACAAATCACAATCCTTTATATATATATATATATATATATATATATATATATATTGTGTTCTAATATTGCTCCCGCGATGACGATATACCGGGTGTTCAAAATTAAGCTTTAGGGAATTTTTAGAAATCGCCTGTGGCAGGTAGCATAATTCTTATCATTGAGCTAGGTCATTCCACGAGGCGGACATTAGTAGCACGAGAAATCTAATCACATATTCAACTAATTAAGAAAAATTGACTAAGGAACTTCTCGGTTAATTACTTTAGGACACATATTGCAATTTACGAATTGTATAGCCGTTGAGCTTGTCAGGCGTATCCACTTGGAATGAATTTACAGAATTGCACCAGCTTGAAGATATGCGCCATCAAACTCGCCATAAAAATGCACTGTTCTTGCACTTACTTCTTACCAAAATGCTGCTGTATACATTGAAGCACAAAAGTAACTGGAACACCCATGTATTTCGTTCCACACTTTGGAAAATGATATCGCGAAACTGGTGTCCTCCTGGAAATTCATTTCAAGTGCATGCGTCTTGAAAACTCACCGGCTACAATTAGTAAATTGCAATATGTGTCGTAAAGTAATTGGCTAAGAGGTTCATTAGTTAATTTTTGTTAATTAGTGGTATGTGTCTTTTGATTTCTCGTGCTACTAATGTCCGCCTGTTCGAAATAACCCAGCTCAATGATAAGAATCACGGTATGTGCCACAGGCGATTTCTAAAAATTCCGTAAAGCTTAATTTTGAACACTCTGTATATGTACAGGGCGGTTCTCGAATAATGCCTCCTCAACGCAGGTAGTTATTCGAGTACTTGAAAATGAATCATGAGCATGCACGCTGTTGCTATGGCCACTTGCAATCGCATTACTGATGTATACTATCCGCTCAGTTTGACCAACAACGTGAAAACGCGTGGCAAAGTCGTCGCGCGTTGTAGCTCATACTGAGCGCGATAGTACTTGCAAGTGAAACAGTTCGACGTCTTGAGCGGCATTTCTGGGACAGCCACCTTTTGTTACAATCTTAAAATCTCTGTAAATCACTGTAAGCGCTGCTTAATTTTCTTTTTTTTCGTACCTCGCCTCACGTGACCAGTTATTACGTGGGAACGTATACGTACTCTCCGTGTAAACAAAATCAGGAAAGAATGAAAAACATTTGGCGCTCGAATCACTTCAGAGGTGCGATGCGTATCCGCTCTACTGCCGATTGGTTAGCATGAAACAGTGCCCAACACTCCCGGGCACCGAATCACGCAAATTTCCCAAGCACTGGCGAACAGAGAAACCCCGTTCAAATTTCTAGTTGGTTCTGTCATCAATAGCGCTATTTTGGCCCGGGGCTTTAGTCATTTCTGCTCCGTTATAAGCGGGTTGCTGTGCAAATATTGGGGCAGAGAGTATCTCGGCTTCTCTATTTCCCTACATTAAACAACTAATATGAATACATCAATTAATACTAATAAAGTAATAAATAGAAAGTGACAATGAAGTTTATCATAATAAAGAGAATGATCCCGTAAGAGTAGAGATCACTCAACATCTAATATCTGCCCGCGCCGCCACCAAATGCTCGTCTTTAGCGGCTGGTGTTATAGTGCTCCACTTACATATATCACAGGTCCATACACACATAACTCAGTTCAAGGTCAGCCACTCTTTGTAGATCTGACCCCACAATAACTGCTTGTCTGATTCTGACTCGTCTCAGTGCGTTCCAATGGTGCACATATATACAGTGGTCTTTTTTTTTTAATTCGAACGCTTTTTTTTTAAATTCTTAAAAAACTTACTCGATTCACATTAGTACAGATGCATTATCTCTCCAGGCGGACAACATGTGCAAAAAAACAACAACGCAATCAATTGACTAATTAATCTAATTACAACAATTGAATTTCTAATTGCAAACTTTACGGCACACCTTTATATTGTAAATAATATTGGTTGCACCGCGAAGCGCGGCTCGCGGTGCAACTGCGCTATGACGTAGTGGTGTGGCGTAAAATAAAGCTTCGCCATACGGCGCGATAAAACGGTCTGTCTCGGCCCTGCTGCTGAAGTGGCTATGAGTCATATCGGGAGTTGCGCAAAGTGCCAATCCGAACCAGCTCGTGGGAAGAGAGGGAAGTGCGACGGCAGCTTCATTTTAGATCACACGTTTACATCACGCAGGGGTCAGACGGGATGCCGAGGCTCGTGGTACCGCGTGCGCAATCAGGGAAATTGAATAAGTGATTTGACGCCACTTATTGCTGCCTGCATGCTGAAGACAAAGATAACGTTCAATAGCCTGGCATGGAAACAAGAATTTACGATCGCCAGTCAGCCTCTGGAGTGTGTACAGGAGTACTTTTATCTAGGTCAATTACTCACAGGCGACACTGATCGTGAGAAAGAAATTTACAGAATAAAAATGGGTTGAAGTGCATACAGCAGACATTACCAAATCTTGACTGGGAGCTTGCCTCTGTGGTTGAAAAGAAAAATGTACAATCATTGCATTCTACCGGTGCTAACATATGGAGCAGAAACTTGGAGGTTAACAAAGAAGCTCGAGAACAAGTTAAGGACCGCAAAATGAGCGATGGAACGAAAAATGTTAGGCCTAACGTTAAAAGACAGGAAGAGAGCGGTGTGGATCAGAGAACAAATGGGGATAGCCGATATCCTAGTTGACATTAAGCGGAAGAAATGGAGCTTGGCAGGCCATGTAATGTGTAAAGTCGATAACCGGTGGACCTTTAGACTTACAGAATGGGGGCCAAGGGAAGAGAAGCACAGTCGAGGACGGCCGAAAATTTGGTGGGTTGATGAAATTAGAAAAATTTGCAGGGCGCAAGTTGGAATCAGCTAGCGCAAGAAAGGGGTAATTGGAGATCGCTGATGATGATGATAATTGCTGCCTACATGGTCATTTTGAAATGTACAAACACGGGACTAGACATTTGTGCTGATTCCCTTCAACTTTCCAATGCCGTAGAGGTTGTAACTAAGTTGATTAACGTAATTAGGTTAATTAGTGAATGGATTTCGGTCGTTTTTATTGAAAACTATGTCCAGCCAAGCAACTAATTTTTCTGTAGTAGCATGATTCGAGTTAATTTTATAGGTTTGTTTTTTATTAAGATTTCGAAGTAAAACACACACACACACACACACACACACACACACACACACACACACACACACACACACACACACACACATGCATACATTGTATAAGCGTACTGGCGTTTAAGCGCTGCTTATAGCCCAGCGACCAAAGTACCTTTAAAGGGCCCATATGCCCTACAATCATGAATATGCAATAATCCAATATGAACGATTGTAAGCATGCGGATATGGGTTTTTGTGTAGGTTTTCACATGTTCACTGTGGAGGTTACGTTCATGCGTATCGTATAAGGCTGCAGAAATTGTGATATCGCCGTTCCTCCCGTGCAGAACATGTGGTTTGCGAGGACGAGTTCAAGTACGCCCTGCTGGCCAACAACTGCCTCTGCCCCGGTGCCTCCACCCTAGTAACGCTCCTGCTGCACACATCGCGCGGGCAGTGAGTAAACGATTTCATCACGCGCATCTCACGACGCGTGATGGGGCTCTTCCAAGCAAGTGATTTGTGCATGCAGACGCCAACGTGTTGCTTGCGCTCATCTTCTCTATAGAACGGCCATATGCCCGAACATTGATCCTGTATCACAACGCAGAATCTGCCAACACACGATAAATCATTCATTGACAGCTTGAACTTTATTTTTTTTTACAACTTAAACAATGGCTGCTGAAACTTATGCACCTAACGTCATTGATATCGGTGTTACGTAACAACACAGGTGCAGATTGAGACTGTCTGAACAACGCAAAACTGCCGGCTGTGACGCGTACGGAACGAGGTAATGCGTAATGTGTGAAAAAAGCAACGATAAGTTCTCAAAGTGACGGCTAGATTGTGGCAATGATCGCGTAAATAAGGCGAGATTGCACGGTCGCCCTAGATGTTGTCTTAGTTGTAGGCTTCCATTTATTCGCGTCCATTTATTTCAAGGCTTTTTTTTTTTTCGTCTTCTAAAAGCTCGTCAACCAAGGTAAACCGAACATGTAGCACGCGAAAGGAGCGAAGAGCCGTAGAACGAGGAAAAAAAAAGAAGAGGGGGGGGTTACAATTTGCGGTCAAGTCTCTTGGGACAGGTGTCACAGTAGGGGCTACAACCACGAGTTGCTCGCCACACGGTTAGCATCGGTCGCTTCGCCTTCTTTTCGCATTTCGTATTTTCGTCGAGGAGCTTCTTTTCTTTCTGCTCAAACACTCCTGGCGCCCAGCGCATCACCGGGCTTAAGCTACAACGGACACCTTGTTGCATCGCAAACGGTGCAATTTTTTTGTTGTTGTTGTTTTGTTTTGTTCCCCGCGTGCTTACTTCCCATTGTTCCTCTGCATTTCGCGGTGATCTTCTTTATTTCTTTTCTTCGCAGCTCGGTGCGAACCATGTACGCGCGCGGCCGAGAAGGCAGTTGTATCTGAACGTTTAGCCGCATTCACTGTTTCCTTTAATGTTTCCTAGCTACTTGTCACAATGTGCAGTACACGTCCCGTAGTAATGAGCCCAATTTTCTCACTGCTCCTCCTCCTTTTTTTTCCCCGTCAGTGATCGTCGTCTTTTTCGCGAAATGGGGCCCAGTTTGAGGCTAAAGACAAACCCTGGTAGAAACAGAGAGCCTAAGACACGATTCAAGAAAGCCGGAGAGCAGCTAGCGTTGTCTCAGACCAAGCATCGCTTATGAAAGCGTGTTATTCTACCGTTGCCACATCCACGCACGTGCCTACCTTCAGGGTGCTGGAACCACTTCGTCTCAGCGATGTGTCAGCTTGCGCCGGCGATGCTTGCCGGCTGCTCTCGGTGCCTCCGTTTGTTTGTCCACGTCTGTTTCGAGCGACTATAATTAACGCCGAACAGTGATTCAGCGCTGGTGGCATGCGAATCTCGCAAGAAGCGCCATGCCGATTTAGGTGACTCCTTTTGCTCGCATCTCCCCGGCTCATGCAGTGCCCGAGTGTATGCTAGCTTTCACTGATCTCTCAGTCATTCCTGAATTTTTTTTTAAATCTCGCTTTATGTAGGGCGCATGCGAGTATTTAGACTGTTCAATATTCGGATGTCTGGCTCTAACCTTTATGAATAGCTTAAAACGCGTCGCTTTCGCGCAAATTCAGGAGACCGCGGTTTCTGGGCCAAAAGAAACATTGCGGATTCCCTGGACGAAGTCAGAGGAAAGAATAAGCGAGGTTACGAGTAAAGAAGCTTCTTATCCGACTCGTACGGCATGTCTCTTCCCCGGGCTGAGCATTTTCCTCCGTAGCTTTTGTTTATCAAGGGGCATTCACGGCGATTTCAAAGGCCTGTGCTCGCAGGATTACGCTTATTTCCACGCCTAAATTAAACTTTTCTTCCGCTCTTGTGGACAGCGTCGGAGAGAAGTAGTCGTGCAGTGCAGCTTCACTGGAATGTGGTGTACTTTAAATGAAAATTTCCATTCGCAGTCGGTCCATCTTTGTCAGTTTTGGACGAGTTACGAGGAAATGTTGGTATAACCGTGTGAATTTAACCTCCATGAGCAAGTCTAAGACGAGAGAACTTCGCTTTCAATTCGTATTTATTTGCACGTTTATATACCAACACCTGCAGTAAAAGCTATAGCGTAGTGTTTGAAAGTGGAGGAATCTGCGGGATATCTTGCAGCGGAACTTTAATCGCGTTTGAAAGATTGCATTTATCTTGCTGAAGACACTGAATCAACGATATTTCCTGTTGTCTGATTCATTTCCTGTAATCGTCTAGGTTTTGCTATAATTTACACAACTATGTCTCACAGCAGCACTTTTTCTTTTATCTCTCTCTTTAATCAAGCAAAAAACTGGATACATTAGGTTTTTTTTTTTTGGTGGGGGGGGGGGGGGAGATGCATCTTGCTTCTGCGGATATGACACGCGAGCAAACATAGATAATTTGCAAGCTAATTTTACGATTAATCATTACAATTTTTTTTTGTTCGGGTAAACTTATTTTTAGAGTGAAGCAACCTTTCTTAATGTATTTCATAAGTGCGGTTTCTCTGTCCGGCGCAGGCTTTGCGGCTTTTTCAGGTACGTCTCTCGTCTTTTGCACACTGAGGAAAAGGAAAGAGTGGAGAAGGAAAGGCAGGGAGGTTAACCAGTTCAGCACAACCGGTTTGCTACCCTACACATGGGAGCGGGATGAGGGGGAATGAAAGATGGGGAGGAGAGACTGTGCATTCTTTAACGGCAGCATGTTCTTTTAATAGTGGAAGCGCCTTTCATTATAACTGTAAGATATCGATGAGCTTTCTTTTTTCTTTCTTCTTTCCGTTGCGCTTCAGTGGGAGTTCAGTTATATCACAAAAGGAAAGAAAAAAATGTTAAAGAAGCTGGAAAAGCACTTCGGTAATGCGGTAACGAACGTTCATCTTCGTCGCTGCATTACGAAGTTGAACTCCCCGTCTAAAACTTTGCGAGAACAAAACAGTGCTATGCTTGGGCGCTATAACTTAAAATAGGGCGCGAATGTGATGCCCTTGTCTGATGAGATTGACCGCAAACAAAGCGTATAACCACTCGACGCACGTCAAAACATGAGGATGTCATTATGGGAAGCGCCAGGCGCAGACAAGTTTGCATGTGCTAGGCGCGCAACGGGCTCATTTCGCCACAATGTTCTAGACATGAAACCCTCCTAGGCGTAATGAATGCGCATGGCTGGGCTCTTGCCGCGAGGTTCCCTTGCCTAAGCGCAAACACCGCTTGCTGAGCGTGTTTACGCCTATCAGCGCTCGTGTATTTGTTTAATAGCTTCTATACCCTAACCAAGATATGCAAGGAGAGCCTTGCGTATCTTGGTTAGGGTATAGATGCCGATAACAAGCACAGACATCACTCCTCCCTAACGCAACAGGTTGCGACAGTTTGAACTTCGAGTTTCTTTTCGTGTCTCATACTTGTTTTTGTTTTTTCGGTTGGAGACTGGCTTGTAGTCTAGGACATTTCAGTTATTTATTTTTTTCTTTGCTTGAGAATTACAAAGGCAATAATATCGGCTCCTCACGAGTCGAAAATTCTCATGTATTGGTGATAAAATCCCTATAAGGCATGGATTCGCATGCCTTTTGCAGCCCAGCGTGTGGCGAAATTGCAGAACTATTGCCGTTCTGTAAAGTAGGCGTCTTTCGAACAGATTGTTTTTGCCAGGCAGTATATGTGGGTTTTATTTTTCACTCAAATGTTGCTTCATCGATTCTAGAAGAAGCTTACGAAGTCAACATACTTAAGCTGATACTTAAGCAGGTAACTGCCAGTCACCTGAGTACGAAAAGAAACTATTCGTTGTTGACCAAAAACCGCCCAGTTTAGAAGGCGAAAAAAATAAAACCCGCCTTCGCTACACCGACGAATTTGGGCTCCCCTTTAGGGGAAAAAAATACAAAAGAACAAATAAACAGAAAAGAAAAACTGTGAAAAGTATTCTACTGCAGAGGCGAATTTTTCGGTGTAGAGGCTTATGGCACCCAATGATGTAAGATGCTGTAGCAAATATGCGATAAATTCCCTTCAGAAATGGGGGAGTGAAGAAGAAATTCCTTAAGATTTATTAGCGTCTGCTCGTAAATCACACATAGAGCTCACGAGGCATGTGTTCTAAGATAACTTACGAAAAAATATATCCACTCCTTTCAGCTTAACGAGGTGCTCTCAGAATTCACCCCTTTTATAACGGCAGAATATGAGTACGCATGCACAGAAGTGTACATGTCGTGCGGTTTATTCCTGTATTTGCCCAGCTACTTTAGGGACCAGAGCAGGAATATCAAAGTATACGACGCGGCGAGGTGTGGGTCAGAAAAAGTAAACAGTAATGGCGTTCGGCATGTCCCATCATTACTGGTTAAATTGTGCCCTGTAATGAAAGAGGCGCAACGCAGTTCCCAAAGTGAATATATTGGTAGTCGGTACATATTCATAACGAGAAGAAACCACTATCGAGTAATAAGCACGAGCATAACAAGGAGAGACGTGCTCATTTCTCCTTGTTATGCGACGAGGCTTGTTGCAATGACATGTCTTGAAACCTGTTTTGCTGTTAGCGCACATGGGCTCGGATAAGCAATATGTGAGCGTGACGTCGTATCGTGTCGTATAAACTGCATGAAAATGAGGTGCCAGCTGGCGTTTCTCCAGTGGAGAAAAACTTCTTTTTAAGTCATCTGCGAGAGAACTTACTGTCGCCGACTTCGGAGTGAACACTACCTCTATACATTTCTTGTACTGTATGAAGTCTTTTGCCGTTATTATTTGCGAACTCTGTAATCCACTCCTGCTTTGGCCAAACTTAGCTTGGATTATATAAATAACCAAATAGACTGCACGCGCAGTCGTCAAAAGTAGCTGAAAGTAAGGTGGTTTTACAGCGTCTTCATTTTATGACGCCAATTCGCAATGCGACATGGCAGGAGAAGGTGAGGTTGAGCAAAATAAAATGGCAAACCCATGACTCTTTACCCGTAAATCCGCTTTGTTTCTCTCACAGAAGGGTTCCTTTTTGCTTGTTTGTTTTATATTATTTTCCTTTTAGCACCTTTTCCCAGGCATTCACTGGTACCGATAAGAGACAGATATTCCTATCTGAATGCGAGGTCATTTGATAAGATACTGCAGCTAAAGTAACAATTAGTGTGAAATGTAAAAAGAGAGAAAAAATATCTTTTTGGGGGGGTCTAGCTTGACAACTCTGAAAGAGCTATCTATAGTTGGCGAGCTTGAAACATGCAATTCAATAACTATAGGTTGCGAGGAGCAGGAGTGCAGGAGCAATCTTTCCAAGTTCACACCTGCCGAGGTGAAGCTTTGCTTCTCACTACTGTCTTTCACAGCTTTAAAACGAGACGCATAATAAACCAGTTATGAACAAATAACAGAAAATAATAATGAATTCTGCAGCAGTGCACGCATTCGCGCCCTATCTACTTGTCGCCCACACGGTGTCTTCGCGTGACCCCTACACTTCCGTCAGCATTAAAATTGTTACCAAAATCTAATAGTTATAAGCAGTGAGAGAGTAATGGGGCACTTTCTTCACCGTAGTACAGTTTTGTAGATGAGGCTCTTTTTTTGGGGCGGTATTGAATGTAATTCGCGTTTTATAGGCATTAATTGTGTCGTTGTGGAACTCAAGGGCGCGCAAGGCGCTTAAATTGCGACCTTGTGCTTACGTATACGAGCAATATCATTCAAGCAGGTTGGGTTCATAAGCTTAGCAAACACGCATCCCGCGCGTTGAGTCTATGTTCTCGGTACGAACAAAGGAAATAGTATTTCTTTTTTTTTTTTTCAAACTTTGTGGAGATGCATAATTTGACCAGTAGCGCAAACGGCATCTTTTTTCCGGCTGTCTTTTTTTTTCTATAATTGATCGCAGCGGAAACTTTGGTCACTTCCGTCTTGTGACGGAGTGAACGTAAGTGGTTGATATCCGGCATTCAGCGACATCGTAACTCTGCCTGTGTGATGGTTCTCAACTGAGCTAGTTGGCTCATACTTTCCGGGAATTTAGGAGACACTTATTTGGACAACACAAACCCCCACTTCCCTAAAAATTAAGTAATAATAAAAAAATAAAACGGGGGGAGGGGGCTCTGCTTGCATGTCGGGCCATCTGCCATTTCACTCTCAACTGTGTATGCAGCTTACAGTTTAATGACGTGCGTATAATATGTAAGACCTGTGATAAAGGGGCACGAGAGATACTAGAAACCTTCACCATTGAAGAAAATGGTCAAAAATGCTTCAGTGCTCCGTCCATAACACTGACGAACAAGGAAAAAGAATGTCTTCGTAGCAGGATTGGACAACAGCGAATATAGATACACGTATCTATGAAGCATCCAAGGTCCTATGCCTTCTCGTTCAAAGCAACGTTGCTTGACGTACGTCAAGCTTTAAATTTTCTTATCTAATTCCTTCGAGACATTGGCTTAATTTACAATACAAGCTCTAGCCTGGTTCCATCAACACCATCACCTTTGTATGGTGATTGTACGTACCTTGATCATGTTTTTTTTTTGTCTTTCTCTCTTTCTGCCCTCCTCTTTCAAGGCCTTCCTTTCTCCACTCTACTTCCCTATCAAGAGTGTCATGTGGACACCTATACATATATACGCCGGCAGAATTCTCTGCATTTCGTTAAATAGCTTTATCTCACTCTGTATCAGCATCTTTCTTGTGTATGTGTTTTTGTATTTGAGTCCTGATATGTACCCTGCGAGTGCCACTAAAAGTTCAGTTGGTGTAGTTCCCCAATGTGTCGTGTTCTCGCCTGCGTGCCTCTCAGCTGCGTTGCCCGCCTGCACTGTCCTCCTGCAGGGAGGGCCAGACGTCGGCCGAAGAGTGGCACCGGCTGTACGGCAAGTGCTCGGGCAACGAGATCTACCACATCCGGCTGGCCGACAGCCGCTTCTTTGGCGAGTACGAGGGCAAGAGCTTCACCTACGCATCTTTCCACTCGCACAGAAAGTGAGCGCGTCTCTTCTCCTCGTTCCGATTTGCATGTTTCCCCTGTGCAAGAGAGAGAGGCGGGGCACGTTCTCGCAGCCTTTTGGTGTAGCATGGGCGCGGGCTTCAAAGTGTCGACCTTATGCGGCTATAGGACGAGTCGCGAATAGTTTGTTTGCGCCCGTTAGACACTTCCGTGCGGACGAAAGTGTCTAACGGACGCTTGCGTGCCGGATGCGAAATGTTGGTTGGGAGCGCACTGGTGGAGAATTACACGCAGCTCGCAGTGAGAACCCGCGATTTACTCCCGCACGCAATGCAGCAGTTTATTGCAACCCCTGCCTTTACCCTAAAATCGCGCCTAACATATTGATTTTCCAAACGCCGCAATACAAGCAACGCTATGCAGGAGTGCATAATCCGTGAGATTCCGATCATAACGTACAAGTACGCGAAAAATTTATTGCATTTTTCACTGCCGGCGAGAGCGAAGCACCGATAAAGGTGGCATCTGCTATTGGCTGGCCACGTCTTCCGGGCAAGCAACAGTGCCGCATCACGCGAGATTCGGCAATTTTATACCACACTAACGTTCCGCACCATTGCTTATGCACTAGTAGAAGTTTTCTTTTTCTTTTATACAGTGGTGACACAGGGAGCTTATAGGCACGGATGAGAGGAGGAGAGAATGGATGCGTTGTTGCGTTGACAGGGTAGCGCTATACAAGTGGAGCGCTATTGTATGTTCGCTGTTAATTGTAGTTATTTTACGACGTGACGCACGTGCGACGTACAGGCGTCTGGCACTCGCAATGCTGTGTTATCGTCGCAAAGCAAGAACAGCACGACCGTCCGACTTCAAGGCTTAGAAGGCGAACGTCTCGTGCATTAGAAAACATTTCCGTCTGTGGGATATCTTCTGGGCTCGTTTGAGACATTTAACGCTCCTGTGAGTTAAGGACGAAGTTATAGGTTTATAAATAGTGATAAAAATAGGCATGCATATACGTTTAAGCGATGAGATCCGCAGAGCTGTAGAAAGACGTTCTTTAGTAAGCTATTTAGCTCAATACTTTCGAGAGCTTAGCAGCTATTTAGTAGGCTCTCGAAAGGTGATAAAAAGAAACTATAGGGCAGGCTATCGTCGACATCGTCTCCGTTCTTCTATGTTTTCGCTGTTGAATTCAGAAATTATGGTTTTATATTACATTCTTCTCTCTACAAATTTCTGTAGTTCATTCGCTGCTATATATAGAGCAAATGAAAACAGGGCTACGGCGTGATCTGCTAATCTGTAGTGTGTATTCCGTTTCCGTATTATCCTTCACGCTAATACATTCTGCAGTATGAAGAGATATCGTGTATGAGGCTCTGAATTAGGTTAGGTCTCGCTATCTCTTCGGTGTAATCGCTCTTCCCTATCTACCGAAGAAATTTTCTTTTTTCTTGAGCACAAAGAAGGGTGGGTTAGGTAGCTATGGTTCTGCTGGTCTTCCGGAAACACGCTAATGTTCTGGAACATCGACGTAACTATTGCTAACACCACGATGACTTAAGACCTATGCAATGTCCGTTTTCTTCTTTAATTGAAGGCGAGATTAAAGATTTTTATTTCTTTTCTTAAGGAACTGCGGTCGAAGTCACAAAGCTTTTTGTTCGTAAATGCTCTTCGCCATTGGCATGCCGCCTTTGTTAATAATATCTCCAGCATCAGCATTGACTGGCATCTCCTGTTTTGAACAGTTATTGCGTCAGAAATGTTTTGTGAATACGGGCGTTGAACTTGATTTATTCTAAACTACGAAACAAGAAAATATGTGCAAGTGTGGTCTTCGACATGCGTTTGAGCTAAGATTATGCTGTGTTTTATAACGAGTACCGAGCAGACCCTCTTTTCGCCGTGACGGCTGCTATGTGCTGCTCAGCCACCAAATACGTAATCTGTGGAATATGTCACCACACGTAACGCCATCCATGGCGCAGGAATATTCTCAATGGCCGCTTTCCAAAGCACAGGTCGGCGCCTCCTCTCACTTCCGCGAGCTCCACCGACCGCGTCTACTTTCCGCAGGTACGGTGTGGCGCTGGTGGGCGTGCAGACGGACGTGCACGGCCAGTGGCCCGTGCTGCTGAACCCGGGACCGGCCTACATCATGAAGGGGTCGGACATCTGCTTCTACATGAACATCACCAAGGAGGAGAACAGCGCCTTCCTTCCTGCCGCCGGCGACGACGCCAAGCCTCAGGACGCCGCTGACAAGGCCGCCGCCGATGCCAAGGCTAGGACAGGTCGGTGTCCGCACACGATCGCGTTCTAAATATTAGTAAGATGACGGCTCGAACCTCGCGGTTCGCCTGAGTGCTTACAACGCACTGCGTGATTTGACGCGCGGAGTGGTGGAGGCGAACGTACCGCTCGTCGTATCGATTTGCTGTTGCGTTTGTAGCACGATGAAACCGCCAATACATAAAGAGCTGACGATATCAACAACTCGCTTTCTGTGTGTGCTTCTTCAGGCTTGCGTAGAGAAAGCTCTATCCTAACAAAAAAATAATGCATCGAAATCACCTTCCTTAGTGCCCGTCGTAACACCTTCTCGGCATCACACATTTACGATAATATTGTAATCAGATAGGTTTACTGGTGCGTGTCGCCATCAAGGTAGCGAGTGCAGCTCATTATTATTAACAGCTCCACCCACCGCCGCAAGTAGGTCAGCAGTTACGGGGCTGCTGAACGAAGCCGTGCTCTATCGCCACGCGCGCCCACCATATAGTATCGCCGCACATCAAAGCCCAAGTAGTTGTTGCCCAGCTGTTAACACACGCTCGATGTAAACTGTCGCAACTGAGCAAACCTTCCTTACCACCGCCATTGGGATCTAATTTATGCCCTTGCGGCAATGTCCGGTTAGTACCCGGACGCACTGCCTGCTGTGCTACCACGCAAAGTTCGCCCTACGTAATGTTCGCAGACCCTAAAAGTGTTCGAGTCTGTGCATGCATTTAGGAGGCCACAAAAGGTCATACCGCAGCGCACGAGCACGAAGTTGTGAGCACTGCAAAGAAGTTGTTCTAAAAAAGATGGTGGTGTCTGCTGTGAAAACCTGCTTCAGGAAATGAGTGAGCGCCAGAGGAAGCGCTGAAGTTTGATTACCTTTTAAGTACAAAACACGTTGCTGGACGCTTCGTAGCATAGCTTTTGTGTCATGGCCACTCCCGCCTGCTAGCACAATTGATGCCTATTTAATTATGCCTGGAGCTGATGCAGTGCATGAAGTACGATTTCGGGAGCCATGCTCAGTGTTCCTCTCGGTCTGTTTTATTAACGGCAGATGGTAAGGTTACTGAAGGTCGCGGTCATGGTTCCGTAAAACAGCAGCAATGGCAGAGTGTGTGCGAGTCAAGTGTCAAAGCCATCCGACATGGTATGCGTTTGCGTGGACAGGCGGCCAATTCACGAGGCAAACAATTAAACACGCGTTCAGCTTCGTGCACACCGGGTATGAATGTAATGCTGCATGGCAGTACCGATGCGTTCGTGCCCGCAGGACACATATGCCTTCAACCATTACCATTTGTAACACATTTGAAGTGGGCATCAGAGGAGAATTTCGTGGCCCGCGCATTTACTTGCGGTTACGGGAAACACCTGCAATTGCATTTCGTTCCGTCATTTTCTCTTGACATACTTCCCACGACAGAAAGCGGCAAATCGCGGTTCGACTTCCGGAGCCGCAAGCAGCACCTGGAGGTTCCGAAGCCCGAGGAGGCACGCGGTCGGCGACCCAGCATCGCACCCGTGCCCGACCTCGGCCAGAGCGAAGAGGGCACGCAGCTCGACAGCGAGGACGATGCTCTGGGCATCGAGGAGGAGAAGTACCTGGAGAACTCCTGGAACACGCCCGCCGAGGAGTCCGAGTGAGTGCCGCCGGGAACCGACCCCGCGGATGATAACTTTGTACTGTAGTGGGGAAGAGAGTCAGCAGCCATTGAGAGAGGATGACGAAGTCCAGAAGTAAAATGTTGCGGGTGGGCGGGGGGGAAAGTGTCGGTCTCTAAAAGGCAACGTGCATAAGTAGATCATAGGCACAGAATTTCGTAAAAAAATCAGTGCCATTCCACTTTGTGAAGATGGATGACCAGCGAAGCTGTGTATGTGGTGATTGGCCCTTGCTCCGGTGAAACGTTCCAAGTTTGCAGGATCGGGGCCACATGGACGGTTCGTATTTCATTCCGTCTCGCGGTCCTGGCGGGCAGCACGCTTACGCTTGGCGTCCGCGGCCAGCTCATCGTCGGTGGTCTCCCTCCGCCGCCGCCACGCCCATTCTCTTTTCTGTTCACGCCGTCGTTCTTGATAGGCACGCTGTTCTTCTTCAGACCGTACAACACGCGGCCTGCCCATTTCACAGTCATAGCAGAACTGAGGAAAGGAGCCTACGTAGAGCCCAAGAAAGAATGTATAAGCGTCACTGAACGAGCACGTAGAAAGAAACAGACAGACAAAGACAGCGCTGTCTTTGTGTGTCTGTTTTCTTTCTACGTCCTCGTTCAGTCGCGCTTACACATTCTATCGTGGATTCTAACCAACTAGCCCACCAACGTGTTTTAACCTACGTAGAGCATGACGTTAGGAGACAGAAGACACTCTGATTGGTCGGCACTTGTTTGAATACGCGGCATGGCGTACACGTGTATGGTGCGAACGTAGACATCACCGACGGGGGTGAAAGTGTAGTATCTGTTCTTATCAGCTTAATATCTGATATGGGTTGTATTTGGATCCAAGATATTAAACTTATTTTTGCAAGTTGGCGGAGTGCTTGAAGCCTGCATCAACTCCGCAGCGGGTCGACCCGGTATTACACTATCTTCGGGATCGGCCCACGTTTTTCGTCTACGGACATCGGTCCGCGCGAAACTAGCCATATACAGCTTCACTGTAAAACGGTCGTGGAATTGTCGAACGCGCCTTGAAATGTTTTCTGTTAACGGTGCCGTTTTTTAGTCTCCGAGGTATCCTCGCCTCTCGCGCATTGCAAGCTGTTTGAACAGTTTATTCGGGGGAACCGCACAGCACGTGCATTGCCCGCGTTGATCGGTCAGCCACGCGTGACTGGCTGATCGACAGAAGACGCAACAGAAGCGTGAAAGTTAAGAGAGAGGGACACGGGAAAAAGAGACCTGTAAAGAGTGTAGAGAATAAATTTTGGCCTTAATAATGGCTTTCTGTAATCGACTTTACCAAATGCAGTAGTACAAAATGTGTGTTTTGAGCATACGCTCGAAGTAAACGTGCAATACCGTCTTTTTTTTCTTGTCAGGATTGTAAAAGGCTTCCCTCCAGTGACTCCGTACATTGGCGTCAGTCCCAAGCTTTGCTACTTACTTAGAGACAAAAAGCCGCTATGCTGCATGCAGCTCGCTCAGGTAAGTGCTGATTGAACTTGTTCCACAATATGTTTTCTGTTAATCTTTCTTCGGTTACCCATTCTACACATTCTGGAAAGGTCATGTCCGCTAAGTGGCACGCGATAAGAGTGACAGAGGATGTCGTATATCGACAGAAAATGCGAAAGACAACCACATGGATAACTGGCGTAGATGCAGCAACCCGTAACTTCTTGTATAGGCTGCATTCCCGATCCACTGCTGTATGTGTACATAGTATGAACTTACTATGACCAAAAGTTCTTTTTTTTTTTTTTTGCCTGCAGAAAAAAAAATTTCTCAGTGGAGCTACATAAGAGTAAAGCTTTTGAATAGCACAAGAGCGTGAGAAGAATACAGGGAAGGATAGAGCGCTCACTTGAGGGTTGGAAGTTAGTGCTCTGTTCTTTCCCCTATCCTTTTCTGCGCACTTGCGCTATTCAAAACCTTTACTATGGCGTACCAACAGGCCCAAATTGCCACGATGGTGAACTAGATAAGAGGTGTTACATTTAAAAGTGTCTCTCAGCGATGCCAGAACGCTTTCCGTCTCAAACAATAACCAGAGTGAAAAGAGCAAGGAATAGTGCGAGTTGAGATTACTGTTCTAATAAAACCTTAACCCTCAGCACCATGTTGACCATGTTGATGTTGACGCGATACATCAGCAAGTGCTTGCCTTCTCGATATCATGTACTCTATTCCTACCTACTGCTGCGCAGAAATGCGAACACTGCGAGTTCCACAACGCGAAGCAGTATAACTGGCAAAACCGATGCGTTATCCTGGCGGCCGACTTCGCCAGCAAAGGCATCTACAACTTTATCGTGCCTCTTCGGGCACACTTCCACAGCCCCAACAGCCTCAGACCCATCGTGCTACTCCTGGAGAAGAAGTAAGGAATGGCGTCCCTTTCTGTCTCTTTTCTGTGTTGCTTTGGAAACGACAATTTATCAGCGCCCACTCCATACCTCACCATCTGTTAGCAAAGAGCCGCCAAAGGGCATTGTACAAGAACCAGAAGGGGTGCAGAAACCGTTGAGCATATTCTGTTGAAATATCAGAGTATCCATCCGGCGATAAATGTGAAAGCAGTATACGCTTTACCGAGGCAACATAGGTTTCAAGGACAGTAGGGGAAACATAAATGAAACTGGGACTGTGGAGACAAATACCACTGGAAGATCGCCGGCGCAAGAGAACGAATAATACGCAGTAAAGCGACCTTTCCATACAGTTAATGATGTAGCTTAGAGTATAAATATATTTAAAGATTTCAATGCGACAGCAAGTCTTAAAGAGCGAGCTTGGTGGCCTGTGTGACCGCCCCATTTCAAAGAAAATAATAGTAATAATAATCATCATGAGCACTTATCTGTATATCTACCGCGCAATTCACGTCTGGTCTAGCTTGAATAAATACGAGTGATATAAACTCTTGTATAAGCACCAATCGTAGCCTGCAGATGTGCACAATAATATTTTTGTTTGTAAGCGCAAGCGTCCAGACGAAAAAAATGTGAAACAGCATCTCGTGAACAAGTCACTGACGCATCAAGAATTGTACTTTCGGTAAAGTAAAAGTAGGGAAACTACTACGATGCAGCGCTTGGTTTAGGTATATGTACGCTGTCGGCGTCTCTTTCGCGATCAAGGATGGCATACCGTGCAGGACTTGTCTCTAGCTTGCAATTCCAATAGCCATTACCCTTGACGAAGTTTGCTATTGTTTTTCTCGTGAAAGAAACCGTCTGCTTCGTTCGGTCATTATTTTCAGTGTTTTTTTTTTCATAAGCAGTCATGAGCAGCAGGATTTTGCAAACTTACTGGTGGCCACCATAGAGTTTCTTGCCGTTGGTAACCGCGTCTATTCTGTTCCTTTTTCAGACCTCACGCGGCGTTCCTAGATGCAATTTCATGTTTCCCATTGGTCTACTGGATGCAGGGTTCTATAGACGAGTGAGTCATTTTTTCATTAATTTTTCGGTGTCCGTGCCTGACCCAACACACAGCATTCAGCATAGCTCTCTACACCGCTGGGTATAGGTGCGCCTCTATAGAGTAATCTCGCATCCTCTATCGGAAGCCGGTGACTTAAGATACCTCACTCCTGAGCATGTGGGGCTAAATGGCCTGGTCATCCGCTCTTCGTGCTTCTTATGCATCAAGGATGGCCACAGTAGTGGGCAACTGACACTTCAGTACCGTATGTGTAGAACCATTGATCAACGGGGTGCTGCGTAAAACATTGCACATGAGTGGTGGCTTGCAATGGCCCGCTCATCTGGCAGCACGAAGTCCCGAAGAGGCTGTCTTTAACCGATGTCTTCTGCCAGATAGCGAAGCCTCTGATAGCACCACTTCGGTGCGCTAGTCAGGTGCAATGGGGTCAGTGCACGGCCACATTACTCGCCTAACGCGACATTCACGGCCGCTGTTACCGCTCATATTGCAGCCTGGACGACCTGCTTCGGGCAGGCATCAACCTAGCTGACAGCGTGGTAGTAGTGAACAAGGAGACGTCCAATTCAGCCGAAGAAGACTACCTGGCGGACTGCAACACCATCGTCGCAGTGCAAACGATGTTCAAGTAAGGCCGCACATCTCGCGCGACAAGCGATGCTGAAATAACGTGGTCGCTGAGGCTTTTATGACAGCGTGGCAGCATGTTCAGACGTAGTTGTATTCTTCATATCTCCGGAGCTGTGTAGGCGAAAGAAAGACATGGTGTGGGGTTGCCATGGCAAAAAAAAAAAAACCAAAGCGGGGGGACACAATTCAGGTCTGTTATTATACCTGTGCTCCCAGCATGACACGATGTTGGGCTAGTTGATGCAGGACGTCTAACATGAGTTGCGCGAACAGTGAAACGCACAAGAGGAATAGAAGACGGGACTTGCTTCGCGCTAACCAATTTCGGGGGGGGGGGGGGGGGGGGGAGGTCTGTCCCGTCTGGTCTTTCTTTTATTCGTGTCTGTGTTTGCATTTCCCCCTTTTAGACACTTGTACACTATGCGCAAAGCGAATCGCCAAACATCCGAGTGGTGTAAATTTAGTTAAAGGTTTGCGCGGTGTTACAGAACACTTATTGACGAAGCCGGTTACGTCAATTTCGCTGAGATGGGCTGCACGGAAACCGCTGCTGGAGTCTCCAACGACAACTTTTTTTTTTTTCTTAACGTCTTAGGTGCCAGCCTTGTCCACTGTGTATGTGTTTTTTTTTTTCTTTGCTAGATTCTCGAAAAGCTGTGAAATTTATACGGCTTCCACCTACTGCTTGCGATTTCTTTCGGCTGTCCAACTGGACATATGGGCCTGTTTTCATAAAGCATTTCGTACTATGAAGCTGTTAAAACAGGAGCGTGTCAACCGTGATTGCAAACATGCTATTGGTGAAGGCAGCCAGGCCACTGACAAAATGTTGTTACAAAAGAAAACCTTTGTGAATTCGGTCCCTGCCTTTCTTCCCGAGCCGCGCCCGGTCCACTTACGCGAATCCCATCGGGGGCCAAGGACGGAGCCACTCAGTACCACTCGGAGCGTGTGATCATCATTGTAGCTATATTGCCACACCCACTGTCGTATGCGCTCTGTACTATCACACTACAGCATGAAGTACAAGAATCAGGCTCCAGTTACGAAGAAAAACAGACGAAATACCATGTTTTCAGTGTACTCATAATGCTAATCATGTTTATTGGCTGATAGTGCGAAAATTACATGCTCTACTTTGACTTAAATTGCTTCATGTTCGTTTGGAATAACTCCAAACAATTCATTATTCTATACCTTCCCACTCGGGGACTAGCAATATATGCACTTAGTAGATTCTGAACAGGGCATAACTTGCGAGAACGTATCCTGTCTTCAAGCCAGTTTTTTTTTTCTTACTTCCCGAACGAACATTATTGCAGCAATTGAAGCTCCAATGAATTTTTTTCAGTAAGAACAAAATGACACCAATTTATTTATTTATTTATTTATTTATTTATTTATTTATTTATTTATTTATTTATTTATTTATTTGTTTGTTTGTTTGTTTGTTGTTTGTTTGTTGTTTGCTTGTTTGTTTGTTTGTTTGCTTGTTTGTTTGTTTGTTTGTTTATTTATTTATTTATTTATTTATTTATTTATTTATTTATTTATTTATTTATTTATTTAATGCCAGAGCCGTAATCGAACCAAGACAGTTTCATGCTCACCCGACGGTAAGGCGTAAGCAGTTACGTCACTCATGGGCGTCTGCTAAGGACGCGAAAGTTGCGCTCTTTGGCAGTTCAGTTTCGGTCTTGTGGGTGCAATTGGCTCGAATTAATTACCCTTCAGAAATTCAGAGTTAGCTTTTTTTTATGTCCGTAACAAATTATGAACTCCTCGGATGACTGGCCTCAAGCGTTACATTAGGATCAATCGTCTGACCCTTTCGGTTTAAAAGTTAATAGTGAAATCTTCATAATTACCCATCTAATTGCAAAAATTGAGTAATATTAAGATGTGTGTCTCAGTGGAACGAACGATCCACTAGAAATCGCTTAATTATCGCATCTTCCATCTTCCACGCTGTGTACATAAACCCATATACATGTAAAATACACATATATAGCATCTACTCTTTCACATAACAGTCGAACCAATACTGCATTATATATAGAAACTCTCAAAGCGAGTCCTACGTTTTTTTCTGATTTGTTGTTTTTCTCTCCCTCTCGTCTTTTTATTTCTTTATCTCTCCTCTCGCATACTTTGTGGCAGATTCTTCCCGAGCGTGCGCATCGTCACCGAGCTGAGTCAGAGCAGCAACATGCGCTTCATGCAGTTTCGGGCGTTCGACACCTACGCGCTCCACCTTTCCAAGATGGAGAAGGTGAGCCTGCTCAACCAGGTAATGTGGCAGGCTCCTATGCTTACGTCCATGGCGCCTTCCATTCGGACACGGGACGCCTGCCGCTTGTTATTCCCAACGCTCGCTTTGTTCCGGCTTGGCGCTTAAAGCTAACTTAACGCTTTAACTGTCCAACGCAAGAAATTTTCTTTCTACTAACAACATATACACCTGAAAAGAAAAGATCGCGTTCAGCGAAGGCCACCTCCCGTATATTAGAAAATTCTGAAGGAAAACAAAATATCTGTTGGCAATGTAACATGTCCAATCTATGTACTTTACGCACAATAAGTGAATGAGTTCCCTTGGAAATACAAATGTCATATGCTCCGTAACGTTATTATTGATTAATCTCAAATGTTCGTATGTCATCCTATACAAGACGCGTGTGATTGCAAGCGATTGTTGGATGTGAGGTTTATGAGGCATTGGAATTCTCATTACAGGAAATGAATGAAGGGATCGAGTTCGCGTATAAAAATATTCATTTCCTTACTAACCAAAGTACAATATTGTTGTTTATCCTGATTGGTCGGTCATGAACCGGTTTGTTGCGCGTTTTCAGACATCCGTGCTAATTCGGCCCCTGATTACTTGACGCCGCAACTGCCACAACTCTGCACAGAGTGCAGCTTCTTTTCCGTTAGAATACGTTTAACACACAGAAGTTCTGTAAAAAAAATAAAACAAACTGTTTGTATCACCAGCAGCAGGGAACAATACCAAACACTCAGAGTAACGAGTATATATATTCGGTACCTTCGAAACCACTGACGCGGGCTCCAGTGCTGGAAACAAACTTTTCTTGCATTTTAATGCGAAAGCATTATATGCCCCAAGTTACGCGAAAATCTGTCTAGTCGGCGGCGTGACCGAATGACGGTACCAAAAATGGCTGATGGCGCAAAGAGCAAAAACACGTCAAAAAAAGTGCTCGCGTTGACGTCACATTTCTCGGGGAGGTTCCTGTAAACAAAGGAAATCCACGTCTTTGAAAAGACAATTTGGTACATTTCGGTCTTGGAGGGAATCGAACCCCGGCCTCCGCGGTGCGAGACGATCGAGCACGCTTCCCCGACGCCACGGTTTCTGCACGGTACTGGTTGACTAAAAGGTGTGCCTAGTGCGTGCGCGTCATCGCGCACGTCACGTCGCAGTCATATCTGGCCTACTAAAGGTGTGGCCTACTGCGTGCTTCATTGGGCACGTGACGGCGCAGCCAATGGGGAGGAGGTGGCGCTATGTCACGAGTGCATAAAATTAGTGTATAAAAGAAAAAAATTGGAGGGCGCTTAAGATTCGCCTTTAAGAGTGGAACGCGATAACGTTATCGGGCTCCGTTCGCATCACATTTCTCTTTATGAGTAGGCTTCACGGCAACAGACAACGTTGGAAAGCCAGCCTACAAAGACCAAGCTTACACTGATCCCCTTAAAGTAGGCTTCACTTTTAAACACAAATGCATTGATGGGAAGAAATTATTACAGGAGCAATTTAAGCCGTCTTCTATCAAAATGTGAAGGCCCTAGGACCTTTTTTCATTATTTTATTAATTGTTTGCTGTTGCCCCGAGGCGAGCGCGCGTGTCCAAAATTTAGAAAGGCTCGGTTTTCAACATTCCCCTCAATGTTGCCTAGAACCAAAGTACAGCGAAACACCATCAGAATTGGAGGAAGCTTAAACTTCGCCTGTAAGAGTGGAACGCGATGACATTCAAAGATCCCTGGCTGCTTATCATCCTTTTTTCTCGTATATTCGAACTACAATCCGACGCTATAACGCCTGTGGATTGTGGTTAAGTCGTACTTTCCGATTTTTCAGACGGATTTTACTTGGAGAAATTCAATTTTTGTTCAATAACGCCTTGCGCCACACGGAGGGCTTGTGTGGTCGGGGTGGTTCGGGATGATGTGGCTAGGCATGATTATTTTCGCCAGACGCTGATGCTTAACGCCGACGCCGAAGCGGACACCGACGCCGACGCCGGATTTTCTGCGACACGGGGTCCTTAACGCTGTCGCGTTAAAAAAGGCATTAATGCCCAAAATTAAACGCCGCTGAACGGTCCTTCGAGTTAGGAACTCCTCGCGGGCAAGCGAACGCGTTGAGACGCTTGGCGCGTTTTGATTTGGCTTTGCCGAAGCGCAGTTAGAACGCATCCGAGAGCTTGCGCGGACAAGAAACGCGCGGGAAAAAAAAACATTTCACCAAAGGGACTATAATGCTTTCGCATTCCCGCACGTAAGCAGTCTTAAGTGTCTCTGCCGAATGTCCTTTTTCTTTTCAGGTGTCACTAAAGCCCGAATGCGTTCAGACATCCCGCCTAATCTGGTTAATCTCGCAAGCGCTGCCTAACGCGTCCCCTTTGATGCCAATGGAAGGTGCCAAGTGCTGCTGCATGCTTCGCACTTTAGTTGCACAAGCTGCGCGCCGCATTTGTGTAATATTCCAGTGCATGCGTGTAACCGCCTTCAGGAGCGCGGCTGACGGTGCAGCAATTTTCTTTAGTTTGCAGAGAATTTTAGCTTAAGTAGCATATCTAGCTGGCAGCTGTAACGCAGTGGCTATATCGCGGCTAAGCGGTGATTATCACATTAGCGCTCCTCCTGCTTGCAGCGTATCATTTTCAATTATAACGTTTTTTGCTAGGCGCAAGCGCTCGCTGAGCATTCTTTTTTTTTTATCCAGATAGAGCGGAGATCGCACCCTACTCTTTATCATTTGTTTAACTGCTTCTTGGATATGCTCTTGGTGCCATGGGAGCCTGCTCCATCTCTGCCTTATACTTTGCATCCTACTCTCAGGCCTTACTCGGCCGGAGCGAATTACTTTTCTACGTCGGATTGCTGCTACTGCCATTTTGGCTCATTCTTTTAGCCTTTCGGCGTATCGCGGCGCAAACCATCGTCGTCAGTCACCGTGACAAAAACTGCCAGCCACGCAAGTATAAGACGTTTTTCTTTTTTTTTTTTTCAGTCGCTAATACACAATGCTGTACTTCGCAGTATTGCTATCTACGCGTTTCATAGTGTAATTAGTTAGCGCTTATTAGGTTCTGGTTCTTTACTGACCTAATAAAGTTTGCACATTTTCGAGGTTTTGCACAGACCATCAGATTTGTCGAGTCAATTTCACTCTTCCGTCTGCGCACGTATGCAAGATAACAAAGCAGAAGAGTACCGTAACTTTATTTGTTACGCGTGCACAGTGCCGTATCACTCGGCAGTAGAGTATTGTGTAGCATATGATAAGGTTACGTTAAGCTAGCTGCGCATTGTTATAAAGTCTACAACGATTCCTGTCCCTATTAACACTTGTTAGTTTTCGTGCCGCACGCTTCTTGCACGTAATCCCTATACTCTGTGGTGCTCAAAAAACCGTTGCCAACGTGTTTCCTGTCGCTCGTTTCTTTTTTTTTTCCCCTCTTCTTACCACGCAGCGAGAGAGGGATCGTGGCTCACACATTTCTTACATGTTTCGGCTTCCCTTTGCCGCCGGCAATGTGTTCAGCGCGAGCATGCTGGATACCCTCTTGTATCAGGTAAGTCAATGCGGACGGCAGAGCTTCTTGGGGAGTTATCGTTAAATGGGGTCCCACAGGAAATATTGGAAGCAGTAGACCTCGGGCTATTTCATTTCACTTGTATGGAAAATATAAATTTGTTTCAAACAATCAATAAGTTAAAATGAAAACAGAATGACAGTTTGGCACGTATGCAAGCACTAACACATTAAAGAGGCAAAAGATGTGTAAAATCGTCCCTAGTATTTCGAGAACATGTCCGCACTAATAAAAAAAAGTGTTTCATTGCATTGAAAGGTGTCCTTTTAAGACTACTAGCTGGCCACGTTGCGAGTATCGTCCCCGAAGTGACAATGGATGATTGCTCAGAGCCCCCTGTTTGTAGCGTAACTGTTGCCTTTGCTGGGCATATGGGATGATATGAGGGGGGGGGGGGGGGGGCAGTCCTGCAACACGTAGGCTATGTCCTCGTGCGCCACTCCACACGCACACGACTTAAGAGAAGGCGCGTTCAAACTTGCATTACGCGTATTGTTGCGCGTGTAACACTTTGAGGCGGTTTATTGCCGGCCATCATTCATGCTCCTTCCACTTAGCCATGTGCACGGGTCCGCCTACAGCCATATTGTGGCTACACCGCATCAGTTGCGTTTTTATCTTATTAATGTTTTTATTGCGACAGCAATTATATGGACACTCCAAAGCAGATTTCTGCCGTCGGCGTCGCCGTCGCCGTGAGGTTCCGTATGACGTCAATGGAGATGAAATCGTCGCCGCGCGCCGCCGAACGCTGTATGTGAGAGTGAAAGGGCGCGAGGGACGCGCGCTTTCACGGGGAGTGAACCCACGGCGGAGAACAAACGCGCGTTCTGCGCCGTGCTCCCTTAAGGGCTGCAGAAGTAGGCGTCTCTTTCCTTCTTTACAATCACCATATATGTAGAGCAAACGCGCCTTCTTCCGACGCGCGAAAGGCCGTGGGGGGGGGGGGGGGGGGGGAGGCGACGTTTAGCTGCGGCACGAAGTGCCTATTTATATCAGAGGCTCCGGCAACAGTCACCAACGCCGCACGCATTTTGTGCGAACGCGGGCAAAACGCCGACGGCGTCGACAACAGTTCTGCGTGTTGCCGGTGCTGCTGCATGTCCAAGTTTATACAGCTGATAAAGCTATCATTACTCCGTATAGCTCTCTACAAATTTGCTATCGCAGTCGATGCTTCGCCTTTCAGGTGAAACTGCGACAACTTTTTTTCTATAGCCGCCTGTCGCGAGGTTCGCTCATACTATACTGTAAAGCCAGTTTGTGACTCAGCCAGGAAAACGGGGCGCAGGCCTGTGGATCCAGACGAAACTCACGTGCTGCTTTATTAACACAAAGAAAGAGACAGTGAGGGAACTTCGTCATCGCATAAGGAAACGTTCGAACTTCGCGAGATACATCGTCAACCTAGCAAGACAGTGTAAAGATGGGAAGCTATGTGTTGATGATGATTATTATTATTGGATTTTATTGGCCAAAGAGCGCCTATGTGTTGTTGAGTAATATTACTGAGTCGATTGAGATTTGTGACACTCGTATAGAGTCGAGGTCTCGGGGCAGTGATTTGCGTCATGCAACAAATATATTTGCCTGTAGCTAACCTCT
The DNA here is from genome assembly GCF_013339745.2 of Dermacentor silvarum. Taxonomy (NCBI): domain Eukaryota; kingdom Metazoa; phylum Arthropoda; class Arachnida; order Ixodida; family Ixodidae; genus Dermacentor; species Dermacentor silvarum. The sequence continues at coordinate 234,017,526 of NC_051154.1, read as the reverse complement.
ATGAGTCGTTTGACCTAATCACGTGAATCCGCGACAATACTGGTGAGTCATTTTACTTGAACAACACTAACAAGTATTGACACGGTTGCTAGAAGGGAAAGAAAGCAACAGCTGTATTTTGCATAACCCAGCTCTTTTCCTTTCTTTTTTTTTTTTTTTTTTTGGGGGGGGGGGGCTTGGTGGTTTCCACATGATTAAACTTTAGCTGGGAGCTAATCAATTGTCACTCAGTGGGCGTAGCCTCCCTTGCTGCACTGCCAAAAATGATATTTACAATTTTTGCAGTTATGTAACAGATGCTATGAGCGGGAAACAAGACGTCAGGACGGCGGTATAGGGAGCACAAATGTTGAACCCTCCTTGGCATCGATTAGTTTGACCTTACATTAATCGCTGTATTGTTACGCGCTGAATGTTTCGAAATTCCAGCGCGAATACAAAACGAAATGCAGAACGGCTACTATAATGCTGCAGCACCTGGGCTACTTTGTTACTGGCATTAAGAAACATGGTTGAAAGCGCTCAGGAAGTCAAAGATATAAACAAGAATTGCACAAGACTGGCGCTGGAGATCGACTGGTTTTATTTAAACCAATGCTTACATGCATAAAAGGTACACTAACATTAAAATTCGAGGGTACATGTCATACCTTCCGAATTTCGAAAGTACATGTCAAATGATCACGCGCACGTGATCAGCCGTTTTATAGGAGATGTACTCTCGAATTTCGATGGTAGTGTGCCTTTGATGCATGTAAGCGTTGGTGCAATAAAGCCAGTTGATCTCTAGCGCCAAAAATTTAAATAAATTCTAGGACTTTACGCGCGAAAACCACAATGTCATTATGAGACACGCCGTAGTGGGGGACTCCGGAATTATTTTGACCACCTAGGGTTATTTAACGTGCACCTAAATCTAAGTAAATGAGTGTTTTGCATTCCACCCCTATTGAAATGTGGCCACCGCTGCCGGGATTGAACCCGTGACCTTAGTAGCACAACACCATAGCCACTAAGCTACTGCGGCAGGCTCTCCAGCGCCAGACCTGTGCAGTTTGTGTTTATGTCTTCGTCTTGCTTAGCGTTGTAACGATGTTTGGAGAACCATAATGGAGAGCAGCATGTGCCTTTAGGCTCACGGTAATCTAATTATCGAAAGCTTTATTCGAGTGCATCATATTAGTGCGGCATAAATTTAATTAATGCAATTAATGCGCAACTTTAGAGAACGATTAGCATGGAGTCTAATAAAACGACTGTTTCGTTAACACGTTAAACTGTAACACGGGGCGTTCTTGTATATTAAATTATGACAGACAAAACCTTATCAAGAAAGGCATGACTGTTTAGGCTCTATGAAGACAAATGAAGCATGTTCTTTGGGTACAACATTTTAATTAAGAACATTTGCAAAATTGTGGAAAGCAGAGCTAGTTTACAAAGAATTCTTGCAAGGCCTTTGTGTCTGCGTAATGAATTTTTATGACGTAGAGATAATCATTGCCCGTATAGACTGTGATTGGTACATTTCTGTGCACGACCTTTACTCTTAAATAACTTTTGAACTGTAGTATATTTGCGTTTTCCTTCGAACTTTGCTCAGGTTTGAAGTTCCCGAGCTTCATTGGGAACACATTCAAATCTGAGCGCGGTCGAAAACTCGCTGCGTGTTATTTACTACTCCCTTTTTCTGTTTCAAGTATGCCGTTGCATTGAAGTGTGCAAAGTCAGTCACACTATGCGTACTGAATACATTTACATGTGTATACAGGCCACCTTTCAAGTAAAGCGCTCATTCACATGTTTGTGTTTTGTTTTTTTTCTTACTTTTTACGCTTTCTAGGCCTTTGTCAAAGACTATGTGATAACATTTGTGCGTTTGCTCCTGGGCGTTGACCAAGCACCGGGATCAGGATTTTTGTCTTCGGTAAGTTGCTTTATTACGGCACTCTGCATGGTTAAGCCTGCGAAATGATTACATTCTTTAACGCGAACTCGGTAGCTCTACGAGTTTATGTGACAGCGTCTTCCTTGCCTGAGAAAGATACTAAACAATCAGAAAGGAATTGCCCTCACTGTAGACATGCAACTTCTTTGTGGCTGGATCGCCTATTGAAACATTCTTAGCACGCGCGAAGAATCTTGAGGAAATCGACAACTTATATCGTCATGTAATTTTGCTTCAGCATGCGGCGTTGATGCAGTCGGTCATTGTGCGTGAGTCTTGTGCGTGAGTACACTCACGCACAAGACTCGAGGTGCTGTACGTGTTGAAGTCACTGAATTTTGCATGTAATAGATATATGCGAACGCAACGCGAGCACAGAAGATTCAATTAGGCCTAGGTGTCAAATGAATTAAGTTTGAATGCTATTTGCAAACTATCACATGGATAAACACAATGGCATGGCAACTTAATGTTACTTGCGGTTTAGGGATTTCGGCTACTCATTCGGCCATCGAATGCATGTCCTCGCTGCCAGCAATTGTGCATATCAGCACGATTAGCTGACTTTAGACAATGTTTTATAAGGCAGGAAGCATTATGGTTGTTAAGATTTGCAGTCTCCATCCGAAAAGCTGCAGGTGATATTCTGCGTCGGCCACTTCGTATAAGCATTTTGACCGCAGTTCACAATCATGCTTCCCCACAAGAAAAAAAGGTTAAAGGCAATAGGCCTGTTAGGACTGTATTACTGATATTGTTCGCACATTTAAAATGGGGAGCGACTAAATCCCCACCAGAACACACCAGTGTGGCCAGATCTCGTCTTGTGCGGTTCCCTAGATTTGCGAGGCGGAGATGCCCCTAGTGAATTCACGCGACTGCGTGCCGCGCTCGCCTTTATCACCTCCCCGTCCGTGCGTGCGCCAGATTTCAACGTGTGTGCAAGCAGAAGCTGAACGTGGGCGCAAGGTTTACACTTACAGCTTATTCTGAAGAGAAAGTTAATAAATAAATGAAACTGTGTTTCATTTATGTATGAGAAATCTAAGTTAGCACGTGTTACGGCGGGGTAGGTGAGCCTCAGCTAGGCGACTGGCCACGGCCGTCTGGTGTTGAGCGATCGGGCAGTGACAAGACGTACTTTCGACTCGTTCTTGACGCCTTTTATGTGGTCCTCCCTCCTCCCCCAATTCTTAAATTTATTTTCTGTTACGTTAGTCAATGTCGCACTCTTCAACATTCACCTGATTTTTGAACGGCGTGGCGGCGGCTAGCATTCCTATATTTGTTTCTGCGTGGACTTCGCGGCCATTCCCCTACCTGCCCTCCCACCTGTTTGTTGTGGCGGTTATACTTAGCTTCCCTGGCCCAACACACCCGTCCTTGACATATCTTGCCGTGCGCAAATCAGCGTTCTGTAGGTCTTTGGATCTTGTCGATGCTCAACACATTTAGCAAAGGTAATGCTCTCTATTCCGCAAGGCCGTTGCTAAACTTATGGTGGTCCAGTTTATTTTGCAATGAGCATGTCATCAGCACTGCATGGTTCCAGCTAGCAGGCTGACCTGAACCGATTATTGTAAAAATTTTGCACGTCTGAAAAAACTCGATCTCGGTTCCGTTTGTGCCTTTGCATATTCTGCATCTCATAACGGCACACACCGCGCGGCTTATCGATTCACAAGTTCAAATAAATTCAGCCTAACCTGCGTTGACAAACGCGCTGACGATCTACAGGTATGGCATTGCAAAGTCGCCTTACTTCTTCGACCTGCCACGCGGACTTCCCGTAGCTGTAACCGGCAACAGCGCACTGGTTCAAGAAAAGGAAAATATCATGTTTCAAACGTGACCTTTTGGAATCATGAGGTTAGTGGGTGCACAGATGTGAACAGATTGCGCAATTTGAGAACACAGAAAGAGCCGGAAACTTGACCGCGGAGCGAACTAAATTTCTTGTCTAATAAACACACACAAAGGTTAACGCTAATAACCGATTCCTTATCGCGCACAATCGACCACTTACATACACAAAAAGGGTCAACAATCGTCGCCACCAAGACGATTCATCCAAATGATCGCGCATGCCACACAAGACCATAAGGCATCGCCGAAGAGTTGTTGACAGTCCTAACAATCTCCCCGTGAATTCATGTGAGCGCTCGCGAGATAACGCAATCCTGGCTAAAACAAACAAACAAACACAGAAAATATTATAAACAGAACAATGCGCATAGGCGGGTCCATAATTAATCATATGGGCAGCAGCGAAAAAATATGCACAGCGAGTTTCAGTTCGCCTGTTCAACTGGTCGACTTGACTAGGGAATTTCGGCCTCCATTCTGGCCGTCAAGCTCGGCTTGGCGGTCCCTACGTGGGACTAGCCGGGTGGCGCGGGGTCTCCCCTGCGTCTTCTCTGGACCTCAATAAAGTTATTTCACTCTCTCACTCCATTCTCGGTACATGAAAGGGCTAGTTTTGTTGAGCAGCCCAGAGTTGCCAGCAAGGTGTTTTCTATACCGCTAAGGCCTCATTCACACAGCCGTCAAACGCTCCGTCACGTCACCGTCACGGCATCCGTTTTCGTCAGGGGAGAGGGTTTCCGAGAGTGTTTCCGTCACCGTGCTGGCGACGGAAACGTAGAGCACCGTTCTGCGTCGCCGGCGAGCCGTTTTTTAGGGGAAAACGACTCGGAAACCCTCTCCCCTGACGAAAACGGATGCCGTGACGGTGACGTGACGGAGCGTTTGACGGCTGTGTGAATGAGGCCTAACTTTGGGCGATGTTGCGGTCGGTATTTAGCCTCGCGCTTTAAAATGCACGTTGTTTATTGATTAAAACAACGATTATAAAATAGTCTAGTGAGTTCATTGAACCCATAGTCCGACGTTCTTATCGTCCTAGCATTTCTTATCCTGGCATTTAATGGCAAGAAAAAACAGAAAAAAAAAAAAACACAGAGAAGACACGTGGCTATTGACTCCAAAGGCAACAGCAATGATATACTTGTGGCCGTAGACATTATTTAATATAACTTTTCCCGTGGGGCCCTTATGTTCAGAACTCGGACGTGAGTGGTGTGTGGGCGTTCCTGAAACCTTCAGAGTGGAATAGAATGTGTTCGGCTTAAACACGGTTTCGAGGAACGCATTGTTGCGTTACAAGATTAATGCGGACATTTTCGATATACTTGCCTTGCTGTGTTCAAGACGTGGCACGGTGCGTGTGAAGTCGAATTCCCAATTCCAAAGGCATTCATTGGCAAAAACTGTCGTTATTCGTTATATGTCGTTCCCTCCCGCGTCTAGGTGGCGCCAGTTTTTACAAACCATATTTGCCTACGAACTATGTTGTCAATTCGACTACATCAAGATTGTCTGCAGAACCTCTAAGCTACATATATACAGTAACACGGTATTTTTTTCTCGGTTAGTTGGTGCATATCTACAGGTTGGGCCAGCATAACGTTAGACAGAGACGACAGAAAGATGTGCACCCGTGAGCAAAAATATACGGACCAGGGATTGCGCGATAAAGCCGATTTTTTCAACTGCCTGCGAATGCAACTTGAAATTGAGGACTGCAGTCCAAACTTGGGATTGCGAACTTTCCAGTGCACTCGGTAATTTCAGTTTATGCATGTTGATTACGAAGAAATTCAGTTTTTTCGGCAACCCTGCGGTCCGTATACTTTTGCCCACGGGTGTACATCTATACAGCTTCCTTCACCCTACCTACCTCATATACATTCCATGGACTTTAGCTGATTCAAAGTATACGGTCATAACTCCGCAACCTGCCTATAGAAGGCTTACAAACTTCATGTGCATATGCGTATGTTATTTGCATAGACTGCGAAATTATCATTTCTTGTAAGCAGATTGCTTCCTCTAGTACAAAATGCGCAAGCAAGTCAATTTTTATCAGCTGCATTAAGGCCTACGGGTACGACTATTATACAAAGGCGCCTGTTCTGTTCTGAGTTCATGAGATGATTTTCAACTTTTCCCTTTCATGTAAAGTGTGAACGTTTGTTGCAGTCCATAGCATATATATAGTTCCAATTTTGCTTGTTTCAGCGCAATGAGTGCATGTCAATGTATGTTGTCTACGCGCCTTCATGCTATAGCAGCATCGCCATGACGTGGCATAAAATTCTGCTGATTTTACTGGAGTCCGCAATGCCGATATATAATAGATAGCCAGAAGTCTTATACTACGGCGTTCGATTCCTTGACTACAGATGGTGTTTGGCAACCTAACTTCTTCGGCCGAAACCACCTGGACTTCGTACATAACGCCGGTTTACCAGCGCTGTTTTAATCCCTCGTTCCCTTTCCTTAGGCCTACCAGGCCCTTCCTATTAGAAATAAACAACAATGCTAACCGCACATAGGAAGTTTGCTGTTTATTTACGGGGGATAATGTCGCGCACTTAAGTGGTCCTTTGCTTATTGCACGGTGGCGTGCACCGTCACTAGCACATGACACTGCCGAAGCTGTCAGCGAATGTCAATGACACAAATATTTCGCTCTTTCTCCCCTCAACCACGTAGATGCGAATTACTAAGGACGACTTGTGGATCAGGACATACGGACGTCTATACCAAAAACTTTGCTCAACCACATGTGAAATTCCCATCGGCATCTACAGGACACAAAGCACGACCAACCCCGAGGGATCGACTGTGAGTACCCATCAGGGTGCATTTCTCAATTCATAAGGCAGCTTACTAGGCATAAGGCAATTATTATTAATATTATTATTATTATTATTATTATTAGTAGTAGTAGTAGTAGTAGTAGTAGTAGTAGTAGTAGTAGTAGTAGTAGTAGTAGTAGTAGTAGTAGTAGTAGTAGTAGTAGTAGTAGTAGTAGTAGTAGAAGTAGTAGTAGTAGTAGTAGTAGTATTAGTTGTGTTGTTGTAGTGCACCACCACTCAGACCTCAGTGTGGTTCGTGGGCACAGTAATTATTTGATTGATTGATTGATTGATTGATTTGAAAAGCGGTAGCCGTCAGCATTTCGGGTGACTAAATCTCTTTATTTTAATATAACTTCAATGGGGGGAAATGGAGGTGGTAGTGCTTCATTTCTTTTTATTTTCTTTCTTTCTATTTTGCTTCTTTTTTAAGTGGTAAGTCAGACGTTGTAAGAGCGTTGTGAATGTGCATGCATTTGTGGCTCGGCGTCTTTCAGTGTGCGCAATTTCGCCGTACGGCTTTAACGCTTCTAATAGTACTTTGTTCTGTTGTAAAGCCGCTTGAAATTTCAGCATTTACATTCTAGCATTCATTGAAATACATTTAGCTTTTTCTTTTGCAAGTTCATTCTGGATCTTTTGCTTGTGCTAGTGACTAGTTCATCCCGAAGGAAGCTAGTACGCTCTGCGTCCAAATTTTGGTTGCCAGTCTTGTCTTTGTGCCTATGTGTCGTCTGCATGAAGCGTTTCGGCCATCATCGACAGCCGAAGCCTTTATATTCTATATTAGAAACCAGTTTCCTGTGTTCCTTATCTGTCCTAACAGAAAGCCATAGTTTCGGTATGAAGCACTAAATAGCTTCGGCATAGCACCCTTGCCGACGAAGAATCTAAGTGCGCGTAATAGGGAGCCGTTCAGGTGGAAAGAATAAGAACCTATTCCTTGAGGCAAGTTAGTTCACTTCACTTCTAACCGGGCTTCAATACAAATTTATATCCTGGTCTGGCAGACATGCAATAGAAGGCCTGTCTGCAGTACAAGAGCTGCAGGTTATGAATTTTAACAAGGCCATGTGGTTAACCCTTAAGTCGACGGACTCTTCAGTTTTTTTCTTCTAAACAGCCCGCAGGTAATTCAAGGAGCGTATAGAATGCTTAATCTTGCATTGGACTGCGACCAATTGCAGCTAACTGTGACTGCACTGACACAGTCGTTTAATGCTTCAGGTATGTGTGGCGCACGCAGCTTCTTAGTTACCATAGCTGTATGTTTTCTCGGTTTTATCTTAAACTGCGAAAGCAAATTCACTCCGTTTGACGCGTAAGTTACTGATCGCTTAGTTATTGATTGATCCCTAAGTTATTGATCGAATGCACAAATTGCACTTCCTGCCGTTAGATGCGGAAATGCAAGATGAAGAGCAACCTGCGAAAATCGTTACTCTGCAGCGTAGTCCTATGTCTATTTTTCATCCCACATAAACCAAACACGTTCAATAGTCAACAAATAGCCTGTATTAGTGCCCTGAATAACCACCTGGCTAATGTTCCTGCGTGCTTTTTTGCGTGGCAGGCAGCCCGAACAGATTGGAAATCAGTTCCATCTCATTTGCATTCGCTCTTAGACACGTGGGCCTGTGAAGTTCCTTTATTTACTATATTTTACACTTCCACAAATCAAAACACAAGAATCAATCGCTTCACTAAGAGCTAGCCTACCTTCAGAGCAGCGTGCATACATATATGGTGAACCCTCGCTCGCGCGTTGGCTCAGCCATTTAAGAATTCAGTGTGTAAAAGTTGATGCCACGAGTAGTGCATATGCGTTAAAGATACGCGAAACAAAATGGCCATTTCTGTACGCAATTATCCCACAAGAAGCCTGAGTGACCCTCAACTTTAAATTATATCCGTGCGAAGAGGAGATGCTGAGCAGCTGGATGCTTTCCACGAGCATGGTCCTACAGATCTCGGCGCAGAGGACTTAGTGACGCGCATCGGGAAAATCCAGCTGCGAGCATATGTCTGCCGCCTCCGCGTCGGTTTTTCTACGTCTGCTGACAAATAAATGCGCGTGCTCGTCCACGCTCGAAAGTCGGCCGAAACCACGACTCGAGCGAGCAAGCAAGCAGCTGGTGTGGTGCGAACGGCGTTGTGTTGCCAGGGCGAGGCAGCGTCCAAAGGGGGTAGCGGCAGCCCGCAGCTGCGCCGTCCTTTCGACCCGCGCACCCCGTACCCGGCCGGCGCGCCAGGCCTTGCGGCGGGGCTGCCTTGCGTCTGCCCCGGAGAGCTCCATCCGCTCCTGGGAGGCTCGGTGAGGCGAAAGCCCTACCTGCCCCAGTACCCTCCGCCCATCCTTGTCCACTCGGCCGAGGAGGTGAGCCGACCGCGCACACAGCGTTGCACCACGTACCGGACGGCACACAGCGGAGGAATGCGAGCATGTATAGCGCACTGCGACGGTGTCGCGCACCGCACCGATCACGGGACTACGGAAACCCACCGGCACCATGCTCTCGCGGTTCCTCCTCTTCGCAACTTTTTTTCAGCAACCCCACTGAAACCTTGCATACCAAGAGCTGCCGACTGCTCCAAAAGACCCCTCGCATGCTATTTTGTGTCGTCTCTTTCCTACGATGAGGTCATTTGGTTGGACGGCGTAAAAGGCGATCTCTCTCAGGTTGTTTCATTCTAAGGCACGCGCTCGCAGGAGCTGTCCAACGTGTGTTTCAACTTGCGTGCGATAAACGCATTTCTAAATGTCTTTCTAAGCACAGGCACGAGGTTAAATGTACACTTCGTAGCTCGCAGCTTAAGTCAAAGCCTACAACATGTGATTTGCGCTTTGAAGAATCTGTTCAGATTCAGGCGGGCGCTTGTATTCTAGTTCGTTCCTCATTGGTCATAGCGAAATCTTCTGCTTCCCGGGGGGCCCATTCCTGTATACATAAGCACTCAGCGGCCGCTATTCAGTCTCAAGAGCTGTTAGTATTCGACCCGGTAAACATTAGTGGTGAAGTTTGCTGCTACTGCAGACAGTTGACGAACAAAGTGCCATTGGTGAGGCGTGTCTGAACATGACAACACCGAGCAAGTTTCTCCCATGTAGAACCCGTTCACAGAAGCACAACTAGCGGAATAAACACGTCACGTGGTCTCGAGTGTGCTGCTCACGTGATGATGGTCATGCTGAATGAGCCGAGTTTCGATGGCTGCCCTCGCAGCGGTCAGGTGTCCTCCTTGAGCAAAAAAGTTACGGTGTTTGTACAGATTTCCCCTTGCCGCCCAGCCTTAATAAGCACTAATACATTTTTGTTTCTCACGTGATGGTCATTTTCACAGTGACCACCAGCACCACCCAGTCACAGCACGCTCGTTTAGCCCCCCCCCCCCCCCTCCCCCAGCCTGCGCACTGGAGAACGCTTCCCTCTTCAGAGCACTAACCCTACGAGCGCCGCCCAAGATTGGAGGACCAACGTTTTCAATGTCTTGGAAGAAGTATCACAAGGAACGACATAGACAATCGTTCAAACTTCTGCTCGAGAGAGAGAGAGCGAAACATTGCTTTAATGCGATGCTGGAGATTGAGATGCCTCGATAATACATTATACCGCTATGTAGTAAGGGCGTGTTGTGGTGCATAAAGGCAACGTGTAACTAACGCGCTTGCTGTTTGCATCCCTGCCAGCCTTTTATGACTATAAAGGGATGTCAAGCCAAGTTTGGCCTGCTGTCTAGTCACTTTTATGCTTGAAAACACGACACACATTGACAAGGGGGTACAGGAATGGCAAGGATATTAACCATGGGTTCCTTCATATGTTGCGCAAGCAGCTTCGACATTGCTGTCGTTCCCGATCAGAAAGAGATAATAAAGAGAAAAGACAGCAAGGCTAGCCAGGATAAACGCTGGCTATATGCTGTATCGGATAAATGAGGCAAAATAACTCAATGGCAATGTATAGAGAAATGAATATAAATATATAAAAAATCCCCGGCATAAACTCAAGAAGCGCGCACAACAACTCATAGCCTATCACGCAGTCCGCACGTCGTCAACAAGAGCAAAAACATGTTTAAAGCCATCTATGGAGACGTCGGTTTGGGCCAGTATATCCCAAAATCATTTCCGTTTAGAAGAGGCAATTTGCCTGTTGGTCTAACGCTGTTAACTCCACTTTTCTTTGCACACTGTAACGATGACAGAATCCGAGTACGTGTCTGATCATCTCATCGCACCCACATATGTCACAAGTACGGCGCATGACCATTCTAATGACGGAGATGCCAAAATAACCCTGTACCCATTCAAATCTGACGTTGTGTTTGTTTTTGATCGAAGGGCAGTAGTCGCACAAATATTATAACGCCTGTACATCGATGGCGAAATAATTATTATGCGACGCGTATTCACTGAAGTTTGATGAACTTCACTGAAGTTTCACGAAAAATGTGTCTCTCATGCACGCGTCATTGTATTCGTTGCCACGTTATTTTCGGGAGAAATGTACGCTGGTATAACGCAGTAAGGCGAAACTCAGTAAAATTTGGCTTTTTTAAGGTTATCTTCACTTCTTCGTTTCTAAACAAAAAAGGCATAACCCAGCCTTTTTTACAGTTGCTCTGGCTAAGCAAGCGTAATGGACAGTTCTATGCCACGAGGAAACGATACAATGATCAACATGAATTTTATGATCATGGTATTTCTATCTAACGCTGCATTACATACCACGAGAGAAATGCACTGCTGCACTCCAGCAGTGCAGCACTTTAAATATATATTGGCAGAAAAATACTCGAGCTAGACCACAGAACGCTGTTGTGGCACGTTTTTTTTTTTTTTTTATTATTGCTTAAATTTTCAGGTGTTCTGAAAGGGCCACTAATTTATGGCGCAATATGCAATATACCCAAAAAGGTTCACAATCAAGTGTATTTAGGTAAACAAGCATGCGCACACGCAACTACAGCGTCGATTACGCGGTCTCCATAGCCACTCCTATATACATCTGCGACAAATCAACGACTTTTGTTTAAAAATGACATCACAGAAAATATTAACATTCGCGCATCAACATTTATACGATCATCTGATCTCAAAAAATGGTTTTATTGCACTAACTGTTTTATTTCTTTACTTTCGGAATTCAGTGCTCATCTTGGTAAATTTCGACCCCTGAAACGAAGCCTGCCTGCGCGAAACATATGTGAGCCTCCTTTTTTAACCCGGGAAGAGCACACTTCTATTTTAATAAATCAGCCAGGCGATTGCAACGCGAGCTACTTAAGCCAAAGAATGACAAGTTTTAGTAGCAAACGCCACAAAGCAGGTGGACGATCTGTCGCGCAAACACGCGAAGCCGGCGAAAAATGAGTTACAGACACGCAAAGCGTTCGCCGGTGGCTGGGAATCACCTGGTTGACATTTTACCGCGATGGAACTATGCAATAACCGACATTAACTGAAGCCTACCTTATTTATAAGCAGGGCAGTTGTGTCTGGCATGCCCGAAAAATTATATGCTACATTGTGATTAATCTCCATACCGCATGTGCGCATTTACGGGTTCACGGTACTATATTACAAACATTAGTTATGTATGTTTTCAGTGAGTTCACGGTACTTTCTAGTTTTTTTCTGGATTTTCCATTTTTCTAAGGGAAGCGCTACTATCGGGGTAGAACAGATCAAGATTAAAAAAAAAGCTGTAGCGTACAGTACTTCACAGCGGATAACTTATGAAACTCGACGGAATACCGATTCACGAACATATACTATACCCGTCCTAACCGCAGCAAATAATATCCGAACCTTCAACACTCCATCTGCAACAAAGAGTTGTATTTGCTTTCCTATATATTCTGATTGATAGCCCACGTCACATCTTTAAAACAGGTGTAGGGGGTGGTGGATAGTAGCTACAGGCATGTTTAGCCTGGCGATCAATGCCGGCAATGTGACGGGCCTATGTAAACAGATGCCTTAAAACGGGTCAGAGACAAATAAAGCCAAAGGAACACTGACAAGAGCATACCGTACTTGTGCAACCAATCGCTTCATTTCATTAGTACTTCGCACGTCTCTTATGATGCATGTACAATGCGCGCATGTTGTACTTCATACTGTTGACGAGTCACTGTATCGCTTTCCTCGATGCAAAAATTGCAGTCGAACTCGGTTACCTGCTATAATCGTGCATTATGCTCCTTTTTGTTGGACACCTCCCGTTAACGCATGAATGATGCATGTCTCATGCACGAATGTCTGTTCACAGTTCGAGTTGAGGGCCCATTTCAGTCACTTTCAATTTGCCTTTCACAGGCGTTTACTTATCCAGCACCCTGCAATTTTTGTGTCGCAAACGCAATGCTCCTTTCTGGAGTTTGATTTTCTTGGTGTGCTTTCAACGGAGGTATTTTATTGCAGGATTATTTGAGTGAAACTGTGAGACTGCGAGAGAGAGAGAGAATGTGAAGGGCAGGGAAGGTTCACCGGAAGAGAAACATCCGGTTTGCTACCCTGCACTGGGAGAGGTGTAAGGGGAGGCAGAAACATGGAAAGACTAAATTCGGTAAACGATTAACCTACGATTTTCTGCGTACAGTATTAAGTATCACAAAATAAATATCAAAATTTATCAGTGCTCGCAGTCTATAGCGCCACGTGCATGTGTCCCACCACCGCCTTGGAACCAACTGTGACGTCACAGGAACCATTCCTTGGCGAACACTGGAAATTAATGAAAAAACACCATCAGGCACGTGTTCTGGGTTAAATATTGTGTCCAACGCAATATGTCAGTATACGTGTGGTACTGTGCCGGTTTATAACCAGTGCATAATGGTGGTGGTTTAAGTTGCAAGGCATGTCGCTAGCGTGCGTCACAACGCGTGTCCGTGCGTTTCAGCGTCGTGCTTTTTGCCAACCCCTATATAAACCAGGTCCTGCCTTTGAACAGTGATACGAATGCGGAATTCTTCGGCTCAACGAATTAAGAAGATTTGCGAACACGACTACTACCTGAAAGTCCTTGCGGCTGTTGAGACCTGCAGACAATTGCTGGAGTTTAGGACCTGTGGCTTGAACATAAGTGCTTCCCTGTCTAACAGAATGCCTCTTTCTTCGACGGCAGGTCTCTCTGGACCTCCTAGACGACAAGGCCACGTTCAACGAGAACATCGAGCGCCAGGAGATCAGCACTTTGGTGCGCACGCGTATGCAGGATCTGGGCCTGCCCGTTCAAGATTATGGTATGTGCACATTGTTTCGAGGCTTCATACCGTTTTGATTTTCTCGCGAGTTTGCATGAGCGAATGTGGCGCTCAGACATGCAGCTTCGCTCAATCAAGCCCACAGCAGAAGCTAAGCAAATGCGCCATCGCCTATAAAAAGATTGCACTGGACATGTGTAGATTATAGGCCAGATGGTCATTGCAGAAAACGATTGCATAATATTTCTTTCTCAGGAGCATTCACATGAACTCGGCAAAGGCGGGTCAAGTTGACCTGCTGGAATTTGCTGTCGGGTTAACCTAAACGCTAGCGCGCAGGGCTGAGCGGGTGCGTTGTCGGGTTGAATCAACCAGCCTGCAAGAGGCAGATTGTGTCAGCTTGACCCGTTTAAAAGCTACATAAAAACGCAGCCGAGACGCGCCGGACGCTTTTAAACATTTAGAGCTTTCGGTACGCTAACCTGAAGCTTTCTTCGCACACTGTTTCCTCGCCTCGACAATAAACGTCATTAAGACACTAGCCCAACAGAAACGAGCTGATGCAAACACGGTCCGGTGGAAGCCTGACATTTCTAGCACAACCCGCGCAAGATGACAAGTCGGGCCAGTTGGTCGATGTTCATCGTGAAGGATTTTTTTGAAGCCCAACAGCTGACACACGCGCACAAAGAGGGGCAGCAAGACAAGAGACCGATGACCTGTCGTTTTCTTCTTTCTAGGGTTTTGCGTGCCAAAGCCAGTTATGATTATGAGGCACAGTAATTTTACCTAAGCGTCACCTATTTCTTCTTTCGCGTCTTCCGCGATTGGTTTGTGTCAGTTATTTCGCTTCAAAAAATCATTCGCGACTCAACCCGCTCGCGTCAGGCTCGTGTAAAAGAACGATGAACGACTCCAACTACGATGAATCAGCTTTCGAAAGATGAACGCGCGCTTTTCCTAAACGTGGCTGGGCGTAGTCGGTGGCTAATTTTTTGCGACAGTTTCAGCGTGTCCTCTTTCCGACAGAAAATAAAAATTATATTTACCGTCTCTTGGGGTGTCGTAATTGGGCAAATTATTCAACGCATCAAGGGCAAGAACATTAGGCCTTTGCGTTAAAAAATTATTTTTGATTCCTATCCGCGCGCAAACGTATTTTAATGCAGGGGCCGTAATTTGCAACCACTTTTTTTGTACTGTTTTGATCTGTTATACATGGTTTACTTTGGAGAGATTGAGGTACGGAGTACTCACTTACACTCTTTTTATATGTTATACACAAAAATAACGAAATAAACAACTATGAAATAAATATAGAAATGCAAAAGTGACAATGAAGCCAATAGAGATAACGCTGCAACAGAGAGTTCCCTCGATGTCAGTCCATGCCGCTAACTGAATGATGTAGTAGTTTGTAGTTTTAATCTATTAGTACAAGAGTCCTTCTCGTGCTAAATGGATGCTACTAGTTCCAAGCGCACAGCTCAGATAATAAGTACGTCACCTATTTTGCCCTTCGCCATTGGTCCGTACGGACCGCGCCCACGATCTCACAGGGATTCAGCGGTACGGGGGATACGAAACGTATAGAATCGAACCGGAAAAGTCCTTACAAAATGCAGCGTCAGGAAAAACAGTAGGGCTAAGCGATGTCCAAATTAACTGCGGTTCACTTACAGTGAAAATGTGAACGTGTACTAAAGTAATAATAGTAAATAAAAAACAATATCAAACAAAAAGGACACTTTTGAATGCCTGCTCAGTTCAGTACAAATATGTCTGCCTATTGGTAAACCAGCCTAATGACTCAGTGAACTTTTTTGTTTCCAGATGAGGTCTCGGACAAGCGGCACAGTTTGTCGTATGTGATCATCAACCCAAACTGTGACCTACCACTCGAAGAAGGTGACATCATGTAAGTCATACATTTGTTTGACTATTTGTTCGATTTGCACATGACCAGTGGTCTATGCTTAGATAGTATAGCATGTTCATGTGTTTGCCTAAATAAGCTCTCAAGACATCAGGGCCCGTATTCACAAAGCTTTTCTTTAGTAAGTGCCCTTTGCGTTGGTCGACCACTTTCACTAAAGAGATGTGCAGCCCCGGGATTGGCTGGAATTTTCTCTTAGGAACAATTTTAGCTTAAGACGCTTTTGTGAATACAGGCCCAGAGCTCTGCGCGGCGGCAATCTTATACTTCTGTTATTCCAATAAATCTTGTGAGAGAATGTAATGGTCGCCGGTCATAGAAGAGTATATCTGAAATTCTCCCTTTGAAGCATAGTAGGCTTAAACATAAGTCGAAGGGGTAAATTGTTTGTTCCGTTTAACAGTAACTTTGTTGCACAGAATGATTGATGCCAGAGGACAAAGTGGCGTCCTAATGTTGCTTGCTGTTTGACCTCTTATTTTTGATAACTTCTTTTTTCCACGATAGCACTATTGCATTTCATCAGATCCAGCAAGGATTTAGTTTCGGTTCTGCTTAGTTGTAAGCGTTCAGTATCCCTCGACCTGTTCAAGAATTCTTACATCAAGTTCAGGAAACCAGCCATCTCTCACAATAAAATAACGAACTGGGTGTCGAGTAGAGTGTACTCGATTGATTCTAGTACACTCTAGTGTCGAGTGAACAACTAGTTCATTTATTCGTTTTTCATGCGCTCCTAAATTATTCTTTCTCTCTCCCGTGACTGCAGCTTTCTCATCCGCCCGAGCCCCATCTCGGGCAAGCGCATCTTCCTCAAGCACGGCTCAGTGCGCATCAAGACGCCGAGGCCCAGCCGCCGGGAGAACCCGTCGACGCGCGGCCGCTCCAAGCCCTCGTTCCGGCTTAACTTCAGCGCGCACAAGTCGGACTCGCTGCCTGTCCAGGAGAACGGTGGCCTCAGCCCACCAAAACCATCGCAGGAGACCGCAATCGAGGTTGTTGCGCACGCCTCTCCGGAGGCTTGTCTTTCTCCTTTTTGATTGGTGGAGACAATTGCCTGCAGTGTCAGTGGTCGTATTACCAATTCGCTCTTCCTCGAATGTATATTGATCACAACCCGCATCTACGACACGCATGTGTGCGCTCCAACAAGTGATCTTAAAGTAGCCCTTAACGCCGCATAGCGCGGGCAGGCGCGCGTGCCCTAAACTTACGCGGCAGCTCCTTGAGTTGCACCATCTATACCTGGACCCTAGGAGCAGCGCTGGTAGTTATTTGCGGGCAACGAAGGCACTCCTGACCTTTCTCAGAGACACTGGTCGCGACCAGACACTTCATTTACTGCTACACTGTGCGTTTGCGTATGTTGTGTGCGTACTAAATATGAGTGCGTCGTTTCATATGTCACCCTCGTCATCATGGAGTAGCATGCTAGGAGTAGCATGACCAGTCATGCTATGACCAGTCATGCTACTCATGGTGTTCATGCTATCATGCTATCATGGAGGAGCATGATAGCATGGCCAGGCAAACATCTCCGTCGTCGATGACCGTGTTTCTCTGTTCGACAAGTGAGGCCGTTATCCTGAGCGTCTTCAGCAGCGATCAACCACATGCAATCTTATGACACCTTAATTGTTGTCATTGCTAATATATATTAAATTTTTTACTTAGTATGTTTGTTTGTGGCATGTGTAAGAGTATTTATGGGTAAATTGGTAGTTACAATTTCTCAACTGTATATTGGCATAGCCGGCTCTAATGTAACCTGGCTTCGCATCTATCTGCAGTTATTAAAGAACAAAAAAGAATTTACATCTTGTTTGCTCTCAAGAGCGAAGCGTCTCGTAATTTTTCTTACTCTTGGGCTAACGCGCTTGCTCCCTGTTTCTCTCCTCTCTCTGTCTCTCTCAGCAGTCGGAATGCAGTGTCCACGTGACGGCCGCGACTCCTTCGTCGACGGGCCAAGGGACGATCGTATGACGCCAGCTGAGGTTCCCTCTGGCATGGAGGGCACGCCACTGGGTCAACTGAAGAGCTTCACCCCCGCGTCGCAGGACGACGACGCGCGTCCACCTGCCGCGCGCGCCGCAGCTGAACGTCAAGCTGCAGGCGGGCTCGCAGAGCAACCGCGTCGCAAGTCCGACGAACGCCGCCTCCGTCAAGGCGCGACACGCCGCGTGCCTGCCGCGGTCTAGCGCGCTAGCGTCGCGCTCTGCGCATGGCCATAACCAGTCGAGCGCAAACCCCTCATTCCATGAAATGCGCGAGCGAAAAGCAACGCATGCGCCCCAAGGCGTCGATGATGTGTTCTTCAAAAAGCTTTTGAGCTTTTCCAAGCGCTCCGCAGTTCCTTCGCTTGTGCTGTTCTTCCTGAGCCTGACAGCAGGGACAGTACCAGCGTGGCACTGGAAACGCGCTTGACAGCCGAACTCAAAACCGATTGCCGGGCACTTTTGTCTCGTACGCGTATACGTTTTCAGTAGTCTTCAATTTGTTTTGCCGCCCGCGAGAGGCGCGTTTACTGACGCACCGCGCGCGCGTGTTGACCAGAGTGCCATATCCTAGCGCCAGCATTATAGTGCAGCCTGCCGGCAACGTTGTTTCAAGACGAGTGAGCTTTGGTGAGAACATTTTCGATGCCAGAGGAGATTCTGCCTTCTTGGCACCATGGGATTCATAAAGCTCCCGTCCCACTGCCCGACTCTACTGTGGTTCAGCGCTGCAGTGTCTAGGGCGAGTTCGCAGCTTCTCTGCCCACTAGCGAAAAAAATTTGTGGCATGACATCGGGTTCAAACAGCAGTCATTTCTTGAGGCAAGGCGAGATAGGTGATCCATTTAAATAAACGCGCATAAGACCACGCTGTAAACATGCACTTTGTGCACTTCCGCCACCTGTGACGTTGTCGACTGTGATTGGTCGCCGCTTCAGCAATTGTAATTTGAATGCTGTATGGAACACCTTAATCAAAAATGAACTACTTGCTTCAAAAGCGCTTCCCTGTCAGAGAAGTCGCTACGTCATGTCACTGAGACTTCTGTTTAGCTATTGGGTCAGCGTCAAGGCTTACGTGAAATCTCGTGGCTTTAATCGAAATGAGCGTCGGACTGACAATACTCGTTATTAACGGCAAAATGCCGAGTGAAGATTGTTTCACAATCTCCAGAAATTGTTTCAACAGACACTACATTATATAGAAGAATATATATTGTTCTGGTGCTTTATGGTCATACCTGGCCCTTGCAACATAAGGGTTCATGCACAATTGTCATACACATATGTGTATTGGAGCAATGCGACATTTTGTTTTCTTCTGTGTGCGTCTGTACATGGTTTGTTTGATTGCTTTAAGCTTGAACAGGAGTTGAAATTTTCTCTGGCCATCTGAAAACAGCGCAGTACTTTATGCGTGACTGGCCAGCTTTCGTGATAATTTGTGGTGGAAGATACGATAACATGTCTTCTACTTTTTTTTGTTGCGCCAGCTATACTCAGTACTTTGAGCAGGTGCAGATATTGGGAGCAGGGAGTAGGGAGGAGAGGGGGGAGGCATGCGGAAAGAAAGACGCTGCTTTACACATGAAATATGACTGCATTCATACGGCTGCGTCAACCACCGTTCACTAGTTGCAAGAAATTTCACAGTAGCGTTTACATGTCAGTGATGACGCTCGCAACAGAGTAAAACATGGCTGCTTCACAAGCATCACCCGACAGAAAACGTCGCTCATCAAGGCAACCACGTTAAAGCCTGCTGCGAGTAGGCCAGCCTAATTGCGGTTATATTAGCCATTTCAGATTCTGACCACTTCATTGTGTGCTTGATGCTGAGCTCGTAGCTTGGTTTTAAAGTCCTGTGTATTGTTGCGTTCCTCTGGTAGAGAGCAGTTGTGATCGAGACATTACCTCCTCTGTGTCGCATATGAGAGCCTGCTTGTATACTCACAGTCATTTTTGGAGTTAATGGACGAGAGGGTTGATTGTTGCTAAATTATGTTACGAAACCAGTTGCGCGACGCAAACCACATGTGTGAGCGCATTTCCTTGCCGCCGCTATTTGCGTGACGCACTTAAATGGCGCCTTTGTGATATGTGGCTTGTAAGGGGAAAAAAATACATGGTGATGTGATGAGCCCTTCTGTAAATACGCGCGTTGTTCGATACAAAGGTAGCGAGTGAATGAAACATTATGTTACGCACAGCCTTTGCATCTTTCGATAGCGTCGCTCAGCCTGCCTTGTGTATAAGTGATACAGTTACTCGGTGCTTGCCGGAGCGAAACGTGTAGTGACAAGTCCGTATTTGTTGTTGCATCTTGTGCTCGCGTTGTGTTTCGGCTCCTTGTTGACACTGTTCGTAAGATGCCACCTTAGCTGTAGTCATGCTGTGAAGACAAAAACTATGGCAATGCTAAAAACTGTTCGCACGAACATTCATTTTTCATGGGCCATTGGCAGCATAGAAGGGCAGACGTTCATCTTCCCTACGTACAGTCATGCTCCCATGTTGTGAATGTATGCGCTTTGCTTGACGTAAATGAAGCATTCGAGAAGGGAGGCACAAATATGTTCGTTGCATCTGGCACTGAAATTAATCCGTTTGTTAAAGAAAATGTTTTGTAACGGTTTGCTTAACATGCGCCAAAGCAGGGATGTACCTATCTAAAACTGAGAGGAGTGGGACGGTTTTGCAGCGCCAGAAAGAACCTACGAATATGCTTTTGCCAACTTATTCTAAGAGCACCAAAGGCTCACCAGTTCCCCTTCTGTAGCACCCACAATGGAGAAACAATTCTTACGAATGAAGTCATACTCCTTTTCCGTCACACTGACCACTGCCTGTGGGATGTTGCTTTCGCCGTTTGGCTAGGCGGTGAGTTGTTGAATCTCTTACTTTCAAGACGAGAGTGAAACAATCCTTCCGAATTCAGGAAAATGTAGTCTCGATTATCTGCCTGCATTAGTTAAGGTACCGCTGATATTATACTTCGAATTTAAAGTACAACCTCAACGAGATAATTCCACATGCACAGTTCTACATCGTATGGAAGGTGGCGCCAAGTGACAGGCACTTCGTCCTGCAAATTTTATTTCAATCCGCGCTCATTCAGTCTGCTGAAAAAAAAAAGTTCGAACTCAACAAACCAACCATAACACCTCTATATCTATCTGCCATTCTCCTGGTAGCGTAAAACAGCTTTAATAATTTTAACCTACGTCGATTGTTTAGGTCGGAAAAGGCAACCTGTTTGAATGACTAGTATGCAAGCTTTTCTTGTGGGATTTTGTCACTCCTTTCTTGTCACCCAAAAACACAAGCTTCATACTTGCAGCGCAAGCTGTCGCGCAATGATGTCGTGAATTTCAGCATCCTGGAGGGGAAGTGGAGCAGTTTAGCCTCAGAACAAAGCACTTATAACTGTCCATGTGCGCGCCGCATGACCTCTCACAATCTTTCCAACTGTATACGCATGGCACTTGCGAGAACTTTTGCCATCACTTCGAAACACGCTGACTGCCCAGCCTGCAGCTGACGCGTATTTTCTATCCCTCCTTTTCTTCCTTCGCATTTCCTCGCAATGCGAACCAGCGTTGTCCTTTGCCCTTTCGCCGCTGCTGCGCCACGTGAACCGGCATGAAGCAGCAATCCTCCTCGTGTTTTTTCAAACGTGCATTCTAAGACGTTCTTCAAGACTACGGTACGCATCTGTAGACGATAGTCAAAAAAACTGAATGTGTTTGCCTTTCCCGCGTGTTCATGCATTCTTCTAGCCACAGAAAGGCTTTATTCTTTCTCTGAAATTCATCCGACACATCGCGTTTTCACACAGACATCCTCTCGGCATTTAAGCACACGTAGACGACGTGTATGCTAGGTGTCTAGCAAATCTCACGCATCCCTTTATGGTCACACCCTTACACCGGCACTACTTTTTTATGAACCTTCATGCTCCTCATACCCTACTCTATCATGATATCCCTATGGCACTGTGCGAAACCCCAGTAATTAATTCTTGAAACGATGTCAATGACCATATCGGGCTGAGGCGAGAATCACGACAGTCTTGAAAGGCGAATGCTTGTTAAATATCTGTCAGTCAAAGAGACAGGGATTAAGCTGTGGTCTGAAGATGTACTTAGGGCATGTGAAGTAAACAATTGACCGTTTAGAAGTTACTTCTTCCAAAAAAAATCTCTTTATGACGCGCGTTTCTTGTAATTGTCGGAGTCCCCGTTATAGCGTTGTTCGCATGTGCCCTTTTGCCCATGAAGTGTTTATTACGTTGACTTCTACGTCATACGTCACGTGGCATAAGTTACGCTCTATTTGAGTTCTCCACGTTTTAGTTTTCCTGTGTCGTAGTTCAAACACCCCACGCACATTTTAAAAGCCGCGTTTGAAACACTTACCTTTTTGTACTTTCTCGCGCCTATTGTGTCTCTGGGCAAGGGATATTGTAAGATATGCTTAACGAAGTGCTTGTTATTTACATACTGAATGAGAAAGGTGCATAGGAAGAGCGAGACGTCTCTCACTTTCGTTGCTCCGGCCCTTTGTACGCTGAGGTAAACGTAAAGAGAATCAACAACGTCGTAAGACGTATTGATAAGATCATGCGATTTGGATCGAGTGTTTAGCGTAGCACTCTGGACAGACAAGGTACATGAACGAGTATGGTGCTCACATTGTCCGGATCTAAATTTCTTATTTTCCTTCTTCCTTCCTTCCTTCCTTCCTTTTCTCTTCTTTTTTTTTCTTTACTTTTTTACTTTTATTTTTTTGACCAGAGTCGATCGTTGCTAAAATATTGCCGTCTAGCATAAATGAGCTTAGCATGTCAGGCACTTCAGTGAGCAGGTTCTGAATTGTTTTGTTTGAGGCAGTGTTTAATATCAGTCATGTGCGCATTTTCTGCATTCGTTTAGTTCTTTATGCCGACCAAACTTTGACGAGCTTTCGCACATGCCAACCCACTGCTGTTCAGAAATTAGGATGTTAGGTAATGTTCCACGTCCCGCTATGCGCGCTCGTATTTGCCACCGCAATTCGCATGTCCTGTTAAACAATCAAATACACGACATGGTGATTGATTCTAGATAAACGGCATTCAAAGCTAGACGCATGCTATGCCTGCCGCGATTCCCTTTTATTTTTATTTCTGCGAAGCTTAGCTCGCAGTGGGAGCATCAGCGTAATCCTAGGGACGACGTGTTATGTGACGCGCAGGCTTTGCATCCATATATAGGAGGTGTCCACTGGTATAGCGCTCCTGCAATTCCATGGCTCTGGTATCACAGTGCTGTAATGTTCCACCGCGAGACAGCGTAGATTTCATTTCGCCAAAAAAGAACCGCATCTCAAAAGCATTCTTGAAAGTTTCCTGACACTTTTAGACATAAGGAGCCGCTTTGCCTTTTAACAAATTACTTATGTATTTATTACATTGTGCCCACTACCTCAGCGAAATCGCTCTTTCCCGTACTCTCACTGCCTGTTGTGTTCTCATTTCGTTAAGGCAGCAGAACGCTGTAGTAAATATATCTGCACGTTAGTAGAATGTCGTTCACTGGCTGATTGT
The DNA here is from genome assembly GCF_013339745.2 of Dermacentor silvarum. Lineage (NCBI taxonomy): Eukaryota > Metazoa > Arthropoda > Arachnida > Ixodida > Ixodidae > Dermacentor > Dermacentor silvarum. The sequence continues at coordinate 233,994,146 of NC_051154.1, read as the reverse complement.
TTGGTTGGTCTGCTGCATTGTTGGCTGGATAGTTGTGATATTTGAGATGGATCGTCATAGCTGGAATCCTTTCTGCCTGTTCACCTGTTACCTGAAATTCGTTTCTGTCAACAAAAAAAAACGATGTCAGGGCAAGTTGGTTATTGATGACATCATGGGAGTGGCAGCGCAACGCAAACGAGGGCGAGGAAAAAACGCAGAACGGGCGCTGAGAGCGCCACTCCGATGATGATTCGTTTGCGTACGCCCTTAACTCTGATCTTCAACGTTGATGCGTGTACGGTAACTTAACTACCAATGGTTCACAATAATACGCACAAAAATTGCCGTGAAATCTCATCCAACATTCCTTGTGGTCGAAGGGTACGTAAGCTTAGCCGTCACGATAATGTTTGTGTCAGTTGTCGTGGTGCTGCAGAATTGCACTTTCGAATTAACGCTCTGCAAATCGGTCTGATACCTGCAGCATGGTACCATTATGCCAATCAGCTTCACGTACTTACCTACGATGCTGATAGGCACGTGAGAAATTGTAAAAAAAATGTTTACGTGTTGTTTTTATTACGCGTTTAAAAAAAAAGCGCCATGGAAGTTGCTGTGTGTGGTGCCTGCAGATTTTATATTTCCTTGCAGAGCATCGCACTACTGTATACATGAATGAATCCGATTTGTTCGATGAACTAGATGGAGGCTCACAATACAAGCACGGTATGATATAATCCTTTGGATCTTGAGTGTGAACAAACCATCAATGGACCAGACGTTTCGGATCGGGAAGGTTCTCAGACAATTGAGCTACTTATGTGATGGACATGCAGTTGAGAGTTTGTTACCGTGAGCTCGGTGGGGCGTGTGTGTGTGTGTGTGTGTGTGTGTGTGCGTGCGCGCGTGTGCGCGCAATACACGTAGTATGCATATATTCTTGTGCGTGAGAGTCTGCATGTCGACGGCAGACCCGGCGCTTTGTGCGCTGCATTTTTTCACACCAAGCATGTGTCGACTTTTTGCCTTGTGCTACCTAAATGACTATTTTTGGCCACCCTCCGATAGAGTGAGATTGAGAGATATTATCATATCATGTACTGACTATGTATCATGTTTCCATGTGTACAATAAAACATTTTGATACACCTTACCTTCAGTTTTTAACACGTGTCTTATTTCACTATCGGCTTAATGGTATTGCCACTACCGCCTATCCGGCATTCGGCAATACCTCTTCCGCAGGAGGATGTAGAAGGGGGGTCTCATGTTAAAATTTTGGGGGGTGTTTGGCTCCTCCTGGGAGGGTGTAGGGGGGTGGGAGGGATGTTGGAGGGATGTATAAACTGGCTGCATTCAATGAGGGTGAAATACAAGAACGCCCGTTTACCGTGAACTGGGTGCACGTTAAAGAACACTGAAGGTTAAAATTAACCCGGAGTCCCCAACTATGGCGTGTCTCATAATCAAATCCTGGTTTTGGAAGGTAATACCCAAGAGTTTATATTTAATTGAATGGATGGTTTGCATATATATAGTTGACGTCATCGTTGCCGCAATCGTAGGGTGGTCGGGAAGCTGCGAGAAGCTGCGACATAGCTCATCAAGAAGCTGCGCAAACAAGAGGTGACCCTATTTGCTATAGCAGCATTAATAAATTTAAATTCTGAAATTTTACGTGCCAAACCCACGATCTGATTATGAGTAGAGCTCCGTGTTTTCGGAGTTTATTTTTCTTGAAATTCGGAGGGTGTTTTTCGGAGTTTATTTCCTGGCGTAAATTCGTAGTTTATCGGAGTTTATTTCTCGTAAATCCCCAATTCTCCGAAATTCGGAGTTAATTTTTGCATTATTCTCAATACTCCAAAATCTTAGATGAAATGATATCTGAAAACGAGAACATCAGAACACACGAAGCGTATCTTTGTTGTCTGGAAGGTTTGAACGCACAAACACATATACACACAAGCACAAATACTTGAGTGCAAAACACCTACGTTTGTGCGTATGGCAACCTTAAAGCTTGTTGTAATAGACGCAATCATACTTTACGAGGTCGCTGTCACTGATAGAAGCACGCTCCTTTCGATTGATGATTATGAGCTTCGAAAATGCCCTTTCAACGTTTGTGGTAGAAGACTCAGCGCGCAGCGAGAAAGCACTGGCCACTCAACAGTGTGAAGTCTCCAAAGCGACAGGGGTTCAACAATGTTACTGATTAATTAGCTCTGACAGTTCGCAAAATCGCACATGAGTTGGCTCATGTCGTCAGTTTCAAGAAACACTAACTTAAAATCGGCGCATAGGTTTCGAACGCGTGGGGTAACTCATGCATCACATTCAGATTCACAATTTGAACACTACCAAAACGATTCACCGGTGTACTGGAGTGCATCGAAAAGGTTCCTCTCAACTCCACTTTTCAGCAACAGCAGCGTAGTATCCATGAAGGTCTGTGACAGTCGTTGAACGGTCATACGTCTCTCACTCCGTGCGCGACAAGCCCTTTGTTAAATCTGCGATGGGTGTGGCCTGCGAGATACTGTTGACGTGAGGTTAAGTTTATATCGACCAAACCGGCCGATGTATCAATGACTGCTTCGAACATGCCCTTTCGATATAGAACGAAACAGGGTCATATTAACCGTTAAAATCGGAGTTTATCGGATAAATCCGAATTGTCAAAAATTTTACCGGCGAGTGTTTATCGGATTTTTTTCGGATTTATCCCTAAACACGGATCCCTAATTATGGGGCACGCCATAATGGGAGACTCCGGATTAATTTTGACCACCTGGTTTTTTTTTAACGTTGCACCCATTGCACGGTACACGGGTGTTCTTGCATTTCGGCCCCATCGAAATGCGGCCACCTTGGGCGGGATTTATTTCGGCGACCTCGTGCTTAGCAGCGCGCAGCGCCATAGCCACTAAGCCACCACTGCGGGTGCTATAACAGCTTACATGGTTTGCATAGATGGTTGACATCATCGTGACCACCATCACAGGGTACTAGCTCGTCAAGAAGCTGTGTAAATATATAAGAAGCATGACATTACGACAGGTGCGTCATACACCGACCGATAAATTGATAACAGTGTTAATCCGGTGAAACACGATCACTGTGAAAAAAGAAAAACGATCTACGCGCGATAATACGGTGCACGGACGTCATCGTGGCCGCCATGTTTGCGTACTAACACGGTGAGAAGCTGTGTACGTGACGTCATGTGAAAAACTATCTATATAGTCCAGAGAGCATGCATACTATACTCGCGGACAACCTTCCGTGGAAATGAAGGCAAAATGTATGGAGGCAAAACGCGCAGAAGAGCGCGCCTGAAAAAAATTCCTACACTCGCATCCTCGTTAGCTTAAGCTGGGGAAGCGAAAGCACAAACATATTATTTACAACAGCAAACAGTGCACATATCACTGAGTGTCAACTTTCATTTGCTTTTTTCGCTTTTGTTCTTCCGCGTTCGGGGAAATGCGATGCCGCCGCACGTGTAAGATACGCTGATCAGTATATGTTTCGAGAAACAAAAAGCGCTGTCAAACGCTACCGGAGTACCTGGCGCAGTAACACAGTACAGAAGCTCCTCCCCCGTAGGTTTCTATTGAGTACCACAGAACGTTGTCGGCGAGTATGTATATCCCATACCTTAAGTCAGCGATATGGTACTGGGCACTGCGAACTTTGAAGAGGCATTTGAGGATTAAAAGATTTCCGCCCAGCACGGCCAGCACGGAGTTTTTGAATGGGCGGAAACAACCTTGTTGCCATGTATACGGGCATTTCTCCACTCTATACGCAACCGGGCAGTGAGTGCGCAGAGCTGGGGATGAGGAGTAGGGGGTAAAATTGAGCGCGTCACAGCCCCAGCCTCGGTCCCCTCTTAATCGATCTCATGCCAGTTTTGCGTTCGGGTTGTGCCGCCGCACTGAATGTCACATACTTAAGACCAACTACCCCTTGCAGCAGCATGCAGTACAGCGAAAATTGATTTCTCAATACCATTACGGCATTGAAACTGGGCCCCTATATTCAAAAAAAAACTGTGTCATTTGTTACGTTTGCATTTGCGCCATCGCATTACATCTGCATAAAAAATCCAATGCAATTGATTGTTATATTCTCGTAAAATTTTTTATAGGATGTGCGTATTTAGCGTTACGCAAGCATAACACTTCTGTAATCGTCAAAGAATGTTTCGCTTATCACCAAGAGCCCCATTCGTGTGAATCCTTCTATACATTTATTGTGAAGCATTCTTTGCCTTACTCTTGGCACATTGCTGTTGGTAGGTCTCACCTCACTTTAAGAAGAAAAAAAACTCGGTGCTCGAATGACCCATTGAGCGAAATGCAGCTCCACTGACGTGAGACCTGAGGAGGTGCGAAGCATGCAGTGATACACCCCTAATGTGCTCATATTGCCTTAAGCAATGGCTCATAACTCCGTAAACGCGGCCACCCCATTACGACGACAGAAGAGGAGCGAAATTCTGCACTGACATGATGAGCGGCAACGCAGCCAGCTGTGGAACACAACGATGAACGCGGGAGCAGTGGCACGAGCGCGTGCCGAGCGCGAGCCGCTTGCTTACCGTGACTACGACGACGACAATTACGACAGGAGACGCCGACAGCCTGAGCGCATAAGGTGCTTCGCGCCTAATACCACATAATCATCATCACCAGCAGCAGCATGCCTGTTTATGCCCACTGCAGAACGAAGGCCTGTCCTATCGATCTCCAATTACCTACCTATCCGAGGTGTGGATAGGTGTGCATTAGGTGTGAATTGAATTGGCCAGACAAGACCGTCTAGATAAGGGAAATGGGCCTGGGCTCTTTGAGACGTCAAGCGGAGAGGCCGATGATCACATATGTCAGTGCAAAATGCGAACGATGCATGGTTATCTTTCAAAAGCATGGTTTTCAATTAGAACAGGAGTAGCCGGTGCCCGCCTAAACGCCCCAGCACCTCCTAAGTATCATGTATTATATACAAAGGGAGAGTGTTGGCCTCCCAAGTTGACGCTTGACGCCACATTCAGAGCGCGGAGACCTTTTATTATATAGACGCCTTACACCGCTGTGGCACGGGGCGCCGCCATGAGTGGCCTTAAAAGCTTGACAAGGCCGGTGGTGGAGCGGCCGTACAACACAACACACAACAGAGCAGTGAGCACCGAAAGCCTCAGTAAATAGACGACTGGGTCGACGACATGTGAATCCGATTATGTGCTGTACGTGTGGTCTCAAAATTCTTTTAGTAACAATAGACACACCACGAAGTAGTACAAACACAAAAAAAAGGCTTTTATTTCTCTTTTTATCGGTCTGTCGAGTGGTCGGCCGGCCCGGTCGGGTCGTCCCGATCGGTTTAGCCCAGCGTGCCTTCATGTTGTATTCTTTCATTACTAGTGCTTAACCATAAAAAATGGGCGAAGTTTATTTCACGAATTGCCATACGCTGTGCTATCGATACACACATCAGAAAATTTCTGAACGCTAAGCGCTTTCGGACGCCACTTTACGGTATATTCATGAAACTACGCAACTACCATTTCGCAGATGTTAGCATGTAACTTATCGACCATTAAAATGCGATCGTGCGAGGTGTGAATGGTACAGGCAATATACCATGGCTGCGCGCTCCATACGCTGCTTTCCACCGTCAAGGGGAAGGTTCATCTGCAAAAGCACGAAGATGGATGCGGGTTGAAGAAAGTAAAGAGATGGACTGAGCCTGCCGTAAAGAGACCCATACAGGCGAAAGCGTTCTAGCCTGCATGCTGGTCGCAAAGAAACAACCTGACTCTGGCTTACGCTGTAGCTTACAGATCTATACATGAGCAGCCTCGATACGGTAATGGAAGACGTCCACAGCTCCATTTAGGCTTATGACGAAAGCCGATGGAACCTATGCTACCGATTTTTCTGCTGCCACTACTAGCATTTAAGCCCCCTAGCTCACCGTCTCTTTCCTCCCCCCGCCCTCTCTCTCTATCTCATATTTCTATTCCCTCTTTCCCGTCCCGCAGTGTAGGGTAGCGAACCAGACGCATTTCTGGTTAGCATCCCTGCCTTAACTCTTTCTTTCCTCCTCCTCCTCCTCCTCTATATCTCCAATCCCCACCACATCGTTTCATTTTTCAAGTTCAACACCACGTTTTATGGCTAGTTTCGTCATCCTGCACTTCCGCTATTTTCGACCTCAATAAGCTAAAGAAACGCCGCCGGTGCTTTCATACTGCGCAATGTTTGTGACCATTGGCGTACGGACTCCTGCCAATCATAGTCTGCCTGGCAACCTCGCTTAGGGTTCGCCCCTTGTACAAGCCGTAATCAATACGAGACTGCGATATTAATAAACGATGGAAATCGACCAGCATGCTTGCTGGACGTCATTATCGCCGTCCCACCCACCTGTCAGCTCTTTGGTCCCATATGTAAGCTCAAGCAACGATCAAGCGTTCTAGTTCGCTACTTCGGGCCAATAGATCACACTTCTGCGTTAGTTATCGCGTGCACAGGGCTCTCACGGTTTTTATACCGATCGCCGACTTACGTTTATTTGTAAGACCGTTCATAAAGTTCAACTTCAGAGCCCCATAGACAGAAAGAAAAATACGGGGGATCCGCACGCAGTTATGAAGCCACGACCAGCAATTATATTGCCTCACAGGGATCAAGAAGCCATGCTGCCGTCAAACATCGAGTCGTTACTGAACTCCGTCTGCAACTCCGGCACGCTACAGCGACTCTCGTCCATGGGCTCTACGTGCAACCTCAAACGGAAGCTCAAGGCCTGCGCCGTGGTAGTTCTGCTGGCGGTAGTCCTAGCGCACCACGTGGCTCTCTTGTTCCTCACTATTATCCAGCATAATGAACACTCAGCGATCCGCCGGGCTCTGGCATGCCTCCGAGTAGGCTGCAGCGTCGTCGTCGCGTCGATGATGTTCCGGCGAGACACCTCCATCACTGCAACAAAGTGTCAATTAGCATCCCTCTACCGATCTTTTCCGCAGTTGGGCCCTCCGAGCCTGCGGCCACGGAGACTTAAAGTACTCATGTGGATCGCCAGATTGTTCTCCTTCTGCAACGTGCTCTTTGCTTCCATCCACAGCTTCTTGCCGGATATGAACGCCAGGGCACGGGAAGCCTACTTCGCCGAGCTATGGTTTGGCCTGAAGGCCAATCGGTTGCAGCCAGCGGGAGCGGACATACTGTGGGCCGCTGAATCGGTCGTGTACACCATCAGCGCGGACGTTTACATCTTTAACGTGGCCGTGCTGTACGCCGTCTGCTGCGCGCTTTTCAAGGCCCGGCTACGCGACTTTCGCGTGTCCCTGCAGTGGCGCCGTTTTCGCTGGGCGGCGACCAACTGCAGCGGATTCGAAGCCCTCTGCAATGAGCTGCGTCGCGTGGAACGACTGCACTCGCGTCTCGCTCAAGCGGCCGGGTGCTTCGAGGACCTCTTCTCGCCCATGGTCTTCTGGATTTGTGTGGCCTGCGTGGCAGACATTTGCAATAATTTGTACAACTTCTTCGACCACAACCTGAACAACTTCGCTAGCCCCACTCACCGCGTGTACTGGCTCCGGCGATGGGCGGTCTACGCCCGTTTCGGCTTTGGCGTGGTTCTGTTCGTTCTCTTCTCGGCGTCCGCGGCAACGGTGAACGAGGAGGGAGAGCTGGCGTTGTCTGAGGTCGAGAGGCTGACCCTTGACGCGGAGGACGCCGACACTTGCGAGGCACACTTGCGGGTACTCTCGCTGCTTTCTCGTTTCTCGAGACCTTACGTCCGGCTGACCGCCTGGAAGGTGTTCGACCTCACGCGTGGCTTTGTAATACGCGTGCTGGGTGCCATTGTGACGTATGGCGTCATAGTGCTCCAGTTTGTTCATTTCGACGAGCCGAAGTGATGCAAGAGGGAGAAAGGAAACGCTGCATGCATGGCACACCGATTGAGGCGAGGAAGCGGCCACCGCGCATATGCGTCAGCTTTGTTTTTGTTTTTTTATCACTTACATGGGAGCGAACGAAAACAAATGCGACATCGCTGGCGTCACGCACGCTGCACTCACTGAAATGAAAAGACGAAATTATTGCGGCATTTCAGTTGCAAAATAGTATGGAAGTATGAGTGATGCACACTCCTGCTTTGTACTCCGGCATTCTGCCCCTGACAGGTAAGAAGATATATACTGCTTATACATGCGTGCTAAAATATCCTCCCCGCCATATGATATACTGCTGCTAAGTATGCATCTGCATTTCTTCCTTTTGAAGTACAGCGCCCATATGTATAGTAAATGTGGTCTTGAATGAAGAGTTCCACCACTTGGGGGGGTTTCGATGTTTACATCCATGGAAGCATTTCTGTTTGCCGGAGTCTATAAATGGCTGTGGGCCTGAATGCTACATACTTGGCACGCTTACACACAACAGTCGAAACAGGAAAATTCGCCGCGGCGCTCGTTTCAAAAACGCGTCTTATATAGATGCGTGAACGCCTGTGACTGTGCTGTGCGAGAGCTCCGAACCGCCATGCATTATAAGCAAAGAGGTACAGGGACAGCGCACACGCATTGAAATAGCTGAGGCCGACGAAAGCGCGCACAAAAAAAAGCCCAAGTTGTCGAATATAGTTATGTTCGGTCAATTATATCGGTCGATTTAGCTCGGAGCACACTCTTTCCGATACCTTTTCACATTATGGCATAGCGAGCGAGAGCGATGAGCCTGCGAACTGATGCAGCACCACGACAATTCGCACACAAAGAACTCTATGACCATACTATACGCATATTATATTCTTTGTACATCGACAATCTGTTGGTTCTATAGGACTGGAAGTACGCGCCCTATTTCGTTCCAGCATATATAGCATCATCTCAAATCAGATCCTCAAATCATCCTCAATCGTTCCGGCATCTATAGCATCATCTCAAGCAGATCATCTCAAAATAGATTAGCCTGTTTACGAAAAGAAACCACATCTACTATAGTACCCCTGATAAACTGCTGGCCTATATATAGTGACTATAATCAATATGAGCTAAATATTTTATACCTGCTTTCAGTTTTCTTTTGCGATTTACACCAATGGCTACGTTCGCTTAATTCGTCAGCCTCTGTATCATTCACCTAACCAAAAATGCAACGAGACAACACGTTCTCTTGCTACTGAATGTAGTCTATGTGTAGGTAAGCTCCAAGGCCACATATATAGCCCCCTTAGAGTAAGTTTCACTGGGGTGGTAACATTTTTTTTTATTCTTAGCGTGGATCACGCTTGGCATTCTCTATCTTTCTCGATTCACATGATCGTGCATATATGTGAGCAGAAGCCGTTACCACGCAAATTGTGTACGTATTTTTGCATGGTCTACGCTGCTGTGACTGTGGTTCCTACTACTACCGTATCGGTGAATAAAGACACTGCCGCGAACACGACGCTGAGAAGGCAGACGCTAGAGTTTGCACGTCTGCGATCTCGACGGGCAGGGTCGGCACTCGACGTGAACTGTTCCGACGTAGAAAGCAGCGACCGACTCCAGTTCATTTGCTTTCTTTATTCATGAAATTATTGTTTTTTATACGCCGATAAATATCAGTCTATCAGTCTAGTCAATTGTAAGTCACACTATGTAGCCAAAAAAAAAATACCGCGAAACTTTATTCTGACCGCTTCAGATTCAATGATGTGCTTGACCCAATTTATAGTTTCCTGTATCAGACCAATTAGCACATCCAGTAGGTCATTGGTTCACGTATTCTTGTATGTGATCTGAAAAACCATATAATAAAGTTCAATTTTGATTGCTTGATTGATTGGTTGATTGCTTGATTGCTTGCTTGCTTGATTGATTGATTGATCGATCGGTTGATTGATTGATTCAATACGGTATCGCTCATAGAAAGCACACAAATTGTAGACGCACAGGAAGCGAAAACGCGAACCAATCATTTCCTGCTTGCAATATTACATTCGATAAGCAGAATTTGATTACTTGAGACCCGGGCGCGCAGAAAACGCAATGTTGGAGGCGGGGTGGGGTGCCCAGGCATCTGCCAGAAGGACGCATATGCTGAGCCGGCCAGAGGCGGTGCAAGATGATACGAGACACGGCATGGTCTTTCCTCGCATCTCACGCAGCACGTCCCGGCGGTGAACGAACGCGTCAAGCGTGGCCATGGCGCGAGGAAATAAACTACGCGGAAGCATTACGTCACGCAGCCAGCGTTCGTAAGCCAACTCTCCGTGAAGTCATCCTCTTCACCTTTTATCTCTCAAAAGAGCCGGGCCAACGCATATAACACCCGAGAACATCTACGACACTGCGCCACTGCGCTCGGCGGGCTCGGCCGAGTGTTCAGTTTCCGCTAGGTTCTAATCGACGCGCACGTGTTCTTGTGCTTTACCAGCCGAGCCGTGCCCATTTTATCCCGATATGCTTATGCAACTTTCGTAACCTATTGCAACGTATACATGTATCGTATCCATTGCAAAGACGTGCGAGTGCGACAGCCGTACGTTGCCGTCGCAGCTTGCCTTTTCGGACGAATGTGCGCCGGGCGCGGCGGTGGACGACACTAAAACTTGCCGTGACATGATCGCGTATTGGGCCGGCTTTTTCTTGCTCCAGTTTTTTGTTTCGTAATTCTCTCTCCTACTTATTTTCTTTCTCCATGCACGCGATCGTCCTACGCACAGTGATTAAAGGGAGGGGGGGAGGAGGGGGGGAGGTCCCCCCTTCACTTTTTAATGAGAGGCGACAAGTCAACTATAGCACTGCGGTGCCCATTCGACAAGTGCTAGACGCGATTTTATTACCAGTAGGGCCTTGTACGGGTCAATTCTAAATCTCCAATTTTTTTATTAATCATTTAATCGCGATTAATCGGTTGATGTTACATTAGCAAAAACAGGAAAGCAGGTATTGTACTGCTGCATGCACGAGCTACTGCACATAACAGTCACCACCATTGTTCGACTAAGATTCTAGGCACAGCGCATGCATACTGTTTCATGAGACACCTGAGCGTGAGGCTACGTCCTCGTGAATTAGTTACGGTTCACTTGGATTTCTTTAGGTTACCAGTTAATTTTCATTCGTTTAGTTGTGCATTATGAGGGCTGTGTTATATCAAATACGCATTTTGTCCACTTCTGTAGGTAAGTAGACGTGAAACCATAAAATATATTGTTGCAGTGCCTGAGGTTGTCAACCTGTGCTTTGCTTGGCTTCATTGTCTGTTAGCTTTTTATGGCCGTGATTCACAACATTCGAGCCCCTCGGTTTCCCCTCTCCTCGTACATATATATATATATATATATATATATATATATATATATATATATATACCTTGTTATGGGTAACTCTCCGTGAAGTGAGGGTTTATTGGGACGCAACCGACGGTCTCGAGCGCCAGCCGAGGTTCCGCTATCGGTATGGTATGGTATGCCTTAACTGATGATGATGATGATGATAATGATGATGATGATGATGATGATCCACAGTACAAATGGCACATACCCACCGTGGGGGATCGGCCAAGAATTGGGCGGTTTGGAGAAAATGGATTTTTAAAAATTAGAAAAAGATAAAAGGAAAGAAAAAAGGAAGATGAATTCTGCTTGGTGTTCTAATTACTTATTATAATTGACTATTTTAGGAAGGCAGTCGATTCGAATTAATCATAAAGTTTTGCATTACAGTGCAAACATTCTGGTGGCTGTACCCCAATGTGGAAGCTCCGAACAAAAGCAAGACGGGAGCGTTCATGCTGAGGCCAAGTTTGTTTAAAGGGTCCTCAAGCACCCTGCTCCTTACTGAGGAGAATCGTCGGCAAGCAAGGAGAAAGTGATCAATAGTTTCTGGTTCGCCGCACTGTATACACAAAGGAGATGCCGCCAAACCAGCCCTGTGTGTATAGAAATTTAGTCTCGGGATGCGGCAACGTATCCTGGTTAGTGTAATCTGTAATTTTCGTGTCGGGCAGAATTCATCGCTAGGCGAACGTCTTCTTCTGCCCTCTCGTACCCCGTGTCCCACTACTGCTTGCGGCACATACCCAAATCATACTACAAGACTTTCATGCTTGTACCAATATTGTGAAAAGAAAGATGCGCACTTGGGCTTGCGCGCTAGAAGCAGACAATCATCCGTACGTCAGAGCACCTGTTTACTTCTGCTTCTGCACGCGCCCCAGCGCTCCGAGCGCGCAAGCCCAAGTGCGCATTTATATATATATATATATATATATATATATATATATATATATATATATATATATATATAGTGAAGAGAAAGATGCGCGCTAGAAGCAGACAATCGTTCGTACGCCAGAGCACCTGTTTACTTCTGCGTCTTCACGTGCCCCAGCGGTCCGAGCGCGCAAGCCCAAGTGCGCATTTATTATATATATATATATATATATATATAAAAGCGCGCGTCTCTCGCCCTCGCGCGCTTTCACTCGCTCATAGAGCATACGGCCAATGCGAGTTTTTAACGCGACAGCCTTTAAAGGGACACTAAAGAGAAACCGGAAGTTGAGTTTAAATGATAGATTATATTTTCACGTTCACAGCCATACCATTCTTACTGCAAACAGATGTTTAATAAGCGAGAAAATAGCGAAAAACTGAAGGATAGGTGCTGACGCCCCTTCGAATTTCCCGCACTACACGTTCGTGACGTCGGAGATTACAAATGCAGGCCGGTGGCGATTGGTCGAGAGCGATTTATTGCTGTTAATAAAACGCAAAATGAAATACACCTTAAACGTACATAAACAGCATTTTCCAACTTTTTAAACCGTTTCAAGCGAGGAAGTACAAGTTTAGCACAAAAAAAATGGCATGGCGATACATCCGGTCGTGATAATTTCGTAGTTTCGTTTTTGGTGAATGCATCGTCGCGCGCCTGTTCCACTCTACGGTGTTTGGTTCTTTATTCTATGGTTTGGTTGCGTGTTGCGTGGCTCGAAAAACGTTGACTTCGCGGGAAACAGCCGGAAAATGCCTCGGTTGTGTAGTGTTGAGGGCTGTATAAGTGGCCCAAGGCGCTTGCTCAGGGGCAGCGGCAGTGTTGACTCGATTGTGTCCTTTCATGTGGTGTCGCGCGGTGAGCCCCGGCTCCCCGGCGTTCGCAATGGCTCAGTGCTCTGCCGATGATAAAACGGCAAAAGAGCCAGAGAAACCGATGGTGTGCTCTCTGCATTTCTCGCCCTCGGATTATGTGTATAATCCTGCCCTCGGAAAGTATCTTGGTGTGCCCCAGAGGCCAGTCCTTTCTCGAGCAGCTGTTCCCTCACTCCGGCCTTCATCAAACCCCCTACCGGTGCCCCTGCAGCAGCAAACTGGCGGCTCGGTGAGTGCTGAATGTCATTAAATAAAGCCACGAAATAACCATACCGAGTACGTGCGCAACTTTCTACGCTTGTTCTGTCGGGAACATCGTAGCCTGGCGGACCGGACGCTTCGCCTTCCGTCGACGAAAACGAAGCTCTGCTTTCCACCGGCGCGGCCGGCGGCTCACCGCCATCGCACGCGGAAACACCTACCGCTCGAGCACGGAGGATCATTTCGCGCTCCGTTTCGCTGAATATCGCTGAAATGCAGTCCTGCTTCCTTGGCGAGCTCTTCGTTGCAAGGTTCAGAGGCAGCAACGGTATCCATCGCGGCGAACGCAAACGCAGCGACCATGCATGCAGCCATGATGCATCCAGCGCCTCGGCCGTTTACGCAAGCGGTGACGTATCATGGCGCATTCTGATTCGCTGAGAGCAATGAAATCTGTGACGACACTGCTTCAGTGCCAAATCTGGGGTGAGAGAAATTGGGGAAGAGATATTTGGTCTTTGTTTACGAATTTCTCCGCTATTAACTCATATTTTTGCACCGAACAAAAACTGCATGCATTCCTGAAGGTCCCTCTTTTATTCCAGCTGAAATTCCTGTTTCTCTTTTGTCTCCCTTTAATGGCTCATAGTCGCGGCGTCCGACCGTCCGTCCGCCCGTGCCCTGGAACGGTGCCAGCTGTGGCCTCTCCCCCTCACAATCTCTCAGCAATCACGTGATGGCACAGCGGCGCATAGCAACAGTTGCGCCACCGCAGCTGTGACCTCTCCCCCTTACACTCTCTCAGCAATCACGGGATGGCACAGCGGCGCGCGGCAACGCTCCTTCGACAGACGTCTCGTTGCAGCAGTCGAGTTAGTCGGATGGCTCCCAAGCGGCCCGGTGATGATTCCACGGTAAGCGGTTCGGAGAAGCGCCCCAAGAATGTGGATTCCCCCGATACCAAAAGCCAGAAGAAGAATGTGCGAATGCGCATGCGGCGAGCTAACCACAGCCTGTCACCGGGAACCAAGGCCAAGGAAGCGGAAAGAAAGCGGCAGCAGTGGCTGTCGTCGCAACGGGGTCCCAGCACCGACTAAAGCAACACACCCAGTACTTCTAGTGTCAACAACACTCCTCGACAGCACTCAGCACCGAGGATACTGCACACGGCTGCCACAAACTACTTCCAGAAGCATTTCGTGCAGAACCCGTTTGGAGCTGTGTGTTCAGTGTGTGATCGCTTGTGGTTCGCCAAAGATCTTAGCAAGGCCCCACAACACAGCCATGGCATTCTCCCGGAGCATTTCCCAAACAGAGACATTAGCGCGTTCAGGGTGTGCCGCACCTGCCGCACCTCGCTCAATGAAGTGAAGATCCCCAACTACTCGACTAGCAACGGGTATGTGTACCCACCCAAGCCATCATACCTACCTCGGCTTAATGCAGTCAGTGAGAGGCTGATTGCACCTAGGATTCCTTTTATGCAGATTAGGCGACTAGTATACCATACTTCGGGGCAGCTGTCGATCACAGGTCCTATAGTCAACGTCCCAATCAGCGTCCCAAAGACCATCGCCATACTACCAAACAAGCATGTGAATGATGTCGCACTGCACGTAAACATCAAGCGACGTATGATCTACAAGACTTCATATGTGCAAGGAATGGTCAAGAAGGTGGTTCTAGTGCTGTGGCTCAACTACCTGATGGGCACGAAACTATACCGCTTCTACGGGATCAAAGACATGGGATCAAAGACATGTCAAATCGGGATCAAATACGCGATCAAATTTGATCCCTTATTTCGGAATAAATATGAATAAATACGGGATAAATTTGATCGGGATCAAATACGGGATCAAATACATGGCATTGTCAGTCGAATGGCCACAGGCTTTCGCCGAACACACTTTGGAATTTACAAAGTGTCCTTTAAATGTTTTTTTTTCCTATTGCCGGACGCGACCATCGAAGAGTGAGTCCTTAACAGCTTCGCTGTAAAAAAAAAAAAATAGCACTGCGGCAATACATTTCGTCCCACTGTACAGAATTATTACAAAAGATCTTTCTCGTCCTACAGAAAAGTCATTCGTTCGCCTGATCGCCACTTTTATTCTGTCGGTCGTAGAGCTGTTACTATACTGCAGTGTGTGCCCGTGTGCCCGAGTGTGCCCTTCAGTGTGCGCCCGCTGTCAGTGGGTGTCGCGTTTCAGGAGAAGATGAAACAAACGCGACTAAAGGGAGCATTGATACACAAGGAAATAAAAAAAAATATTGGGGTACAAAAATAGGGCGCTATAACGTAAAATGATTCCAAACTGTTTTGATTCCAAACTCCTGACATCAAATTTACGTAACCACCGACGCAAGCATCGGGCGGTGACCCGCAGCGTTGTCTGAACAACCCAATCAAACACTCTTCTCGTTTCTAGCAGGTCACCTTTGTTCGCTTTCAAAACCAATAACATTGCTTACACTCAGCGGTTTTTCTTATTTAATTGGCTGACAAGAGGCGAGGAGCACGCTCTAGTGGAGAGGGTTTCGATGGGGCCGAGCCAGCACAGTGAAAATAGATAACCGCATGAAGAGGGTGGTGCCGGTTTCTCCGATTGGTCCGCTTCGCCTTACTTAGCTTGCGGTGGCTTGTCGAAAATCGCGGCGGCGTGCAACGGAAGGATAAGAATGCCGCTAAAACGGATCCTTAGCAAGGAAGAGTTGACAGAGTGATCTCGTATGCATGAAAAAAGGGCTCGATAACGTTTTACTGCCACGCAAAAAGGTTGATCATGCGCAAATAAATACATGCTCACCGGCAGGTACGAGCAGCGAAGACCTAAGTGATCGGCGGGCAGCTATCTTCAATTCCATTCGGAACGGGGCAGTCTGTGGCTATTCAGAAAAATTTTCAGTTTTGTTCGGCATATTAATGCATTTTTTTTTCGCGTACACGTCACTTTGACGTGTGAGTTTTCGCGGTTTTCGTGACGTCGCGTGACAGACGGGCAAAGTTGCGAGTGGCCCGAAAATGTTTTGACCAATCGTGGAGGCTGATTGCAGAAATAGGAATCAAAACAGTTCGGAATCATTTTACGTTATAGCGCCCATATATTCACTCATCATAGTTCATCGGCTTTTAGTTTTTGTGCAGGTGTAGAAGTCTATGTTTATACCACAGCCTAAAATGCTTGCAATGTTAGCGGGGAGCTTTTCACCACATTGAATCGTAGTGATAATTTATGCCACAACATTGTTCGCCACAATATTCTCCGATGTAAGTTCATCGGAGAATATTGTGGCGCCTTTAGATTATAATGGCAAGTATGCAGTATATATCATTGCCCAATGAATTGCTGCTGTCTCACTTGAGCATGCACTCGTGCAAGATTTTTTCACATTGCGAAACCACAGAGCACGACTGGTAGCAATAAAATCTTAATTTATTCCAACCTTCCTCCGTCCACCGACCGTACACCATATCGTACAGGTTAATACCGGCTGAAAACACCATATCAGGATCGCATTGCGACACAATAATCAGTAAACTTACGATCCATACAATAGGTCCCATGAGCCATAAATTACAACTTTTTATAGGTTATACAATCTAAAGATTACAAGACATTTGGCGTTGCAGTAACCTTTAAAATAGACGCTTCGACACATGTAACCTCTAGCCGTGACGGAAATTAAGAAAAACACAAAGATCAAGTTGTTTTAATAATCAATTAACATTTATGTTACAGGTTACCTGCAACTAAAGGCTAACTTCAACGCTACCGTGCTTAGAGTGTACCCCTCCAATGAGCTGGAATGTCTAGCGGTGCTATGGAGTGCATGTGGATGATAAATTCCGTCACTATCTTTTTGGGCCCAAATTCACGGTCGTGACCAATAATGCTGCATTAATATGGATGTGTTCCAAGCAGCAGCTGAAGCACAAGTTTGCCCGATGGATTATCACGCTGCAAGAGTACGACTTTGACGTGCGCCACCGTGCTGGGTGGGGGTAGGGGGAGGCTAAACTACATCGCAGATGCTCTCTTACGGAACCCCCTTGACCGCGGGTCCCAAAAAGAGGAGAATCGCATTTTCTTCTCTCAACAAGACTTCTCCAAAGCCCAACAGGAAGACAACGACTTAGCATCAATCATTGCCACAATCGCTGCTACAGGAAAGAATTCGGCATATGTAAATACGCGATGACACACTGTGTCGGCGTCAGTGGCACAAGGACCACTATGAAGAACGTCACCTCCTAGTGATCCCCACTAGCTTTAGATCGGGAATATTTCGAGCCATTCATGACACCCCGGAAGGAGGGCACGTCGGCCAATGAGCCACGCTCCGCAAAATACAAGAACGCTTCTGGTGGCCGAAGATGGAAAGCGGTGTCCGCTCCTACATCGCTAGTTGCGAAGTGTGCCAGCAATATAAACGACCAGGATCCCAGCCTGGATTACCGACACCTATTCCGCTACCAGAAACTATTTTTCATACCGTTGGCATCGACTACATCGGACCTTTACCGATCACTACTGAGGGAAACCGCTACATCATTGTGGCCGTAGACTATTTGTCTAAGTACGTCGAAGTGGCCACTGGGCCATCTCTCGCGTCGGGTCACTTAATCGATTTCCTGAAGATAAGATTTGAATGGAGACATTGCCTGCCAAAAAATTGCATATCACACCAGGCTACGACATTCCTCAGTCGCGAACCAAGAAATTACCTTAGTACGACAGGGGCGCAGCACCATTACATGTCCGCATTTCAACCCCAGACAAAATACCTTACGGAACGAACTAACCAAAGCATCCAGGCACGACTCGCTCCGTATGCGAAATTCGGGAAAAAAGATGAAGCCGACTGGGGCGTCCACCTTCAGTCAGCTGCTTACGCCGTTGACAATGCGCTGCAGACATCTACCGGGACAACGCTATATAAAACCGTCTACGAGAAGATGCCCCAGCTGAAAGCGGTTCTCCGCCTAGACACTCCGTTACCATCTCCAGCTCCGCCGACCGAGCGTCTGTGTTTAAAAAGATCAGAACAGCAGCGATCAGAAGAGCTTCACAAGCGCAAGAAACGCGGAAACTCCACTATGACCGCCGACATCGACCTGCTCCGACGTATAACGTCGGTAACGAGAAGTGGGTTCAGAGGGGAGTCAGCTCAATTACTGAACCTCAGTTCCAGGCGCCAGCTTCGACAGGTGTAAAAAGAATAACTTCGCCGTGCACGTGTCAGGCCTCAAAAGGTTCCGGCAGTTGAACTGAACTGTCGGTTTTAAAATGAACTTTCGATTCTTTTATTGCGCTAGCAATTATATGGGCACTCCAAGCGCATTTCTGCAGTCGGCGTCGCCGTCGCCGTGAGCTGAACCAGACAAACACAGCTAATATTAGATTTATTGGATTTAGCCAAATTTCTCTGCATCTTCTTCCCCTATTAACGGTACACTGCACCTAGGTCTTCGATTCCCTGAGTTAAAGTGTTGCACCATGCACCCCCGTCCTCGATTACACGGGGTGCAAGGCAAGGTGCCTCCGCGGTGCAGTGCACCCTCGAACTTTGCAGTGAGGGGGTGCAGCCCGGCGCACCATAAATGGCACCACATGCACATTTTTGTTTGGGGTACCGTGCACCTTTTCTGAATGGAACAAACCTATTGTAGTAACCAAGCGTATTCAAGGTGCGACAGTGAGCTGCTCCGAGTGAGCCGGTGCGCAACTATGCGCGGCGGTGAGAATGACCAGTGTTGCTCGTCGACGTATTCGACACGTGGTCGCGGGAGTTTGGAACTGCCGCGGCGAATGAGTGCAGAACCCCGCGGAAATTGATGTATATATTCCGAACTCGGGGCTCCCTGCATAGTGCCCTAAGACGGTCTGTACATTAGTGCCTTAGTATGGCGAGATGAAGTGCAATAAGGTGACTTCACCGAGCCGTGGATAACTGCAAAGAGACGTTTATTTGAGATGGATAAATGTTTTTCACTCTTTTATTGATTTTGCTGCGTCGCATGGTGGGAACGCTTACAGTTTAGTTGGCAGCGCGGTAAAACGCCTGGTAGAAGTGGCGAACGCCTATGAAACTCGGCGTTTCGCAAAAGCTTCGTGTCCCCCCCCCCCTTTTCTTCCCTATTTTTTTCTTTCTTTCCTTCTTTCTTTCTTTATTTTGCATCATTAAATTGCTCTATATACACAAAATCACCAACCTCCGGGCCCACTCACGTCACACGTAACACTGTCCTATTTTTACGTGTTTTAGTCTCCTGTATTTGTCGTCACGCTTCAAAAGCATCTTCAGCACGGCCATTCTGCCGAGGGCAGGCGTGCAAGCACTGAGGATGTAGTCAGGAAGAAATGTGGCACGAATAGCGGCACTAAAGATCGTGTGCTCCTCTTTTATTTCCACTTCGAAGGCGACGTCCGTCATCTTTTTTGGGTGAAACAAGATGTATAGGGAAGTTTGCTTGGGCATTGTTTTTCGAGATTAAAAAGAAATGTTTTTTTTTCTGTTTTCTTTTTTCCGAAACAGCGTTCTTGGCCGTGGCAAATCAGAAGTTGCACGAAATCGCCAATGCATGGTTTACTCAGTTATCAAACTCGGTAATTAACCTCTCCCCCACGCCTCCCGTTCGACCTGTTGGAGAGGAGGAAGAAATGGAGCGCGGAGGGGAAGCGGAGACGAGACTTGAGAATCTTTTGGACGACAGCGGGGTGACACAATACGAGTGAGAGCACACACGCACTGCGCTAACTTGCAACAAATTTGTAGTGAAATGTATTACAGCGAAACTGTCTTTGGCTAGGATCTCGGGATTTTCGTGGCGTAACGTCAACAGACAACTACCATCATCTATGGCTGATACCAGCAAATGCAATGGCTCATACATACATGAGGCAGACGCTACAAGCACTCAGCAAAGTCTAGCGAACAATGCACACATTCTTTCGAATCACGCATACAACATACAGAACAGCATACGTTTCACTTAAGAACAATCTCCAAACCAGCATCCGAGCCCCATAATTAATAAGACGCTCCTGCGCCTACGTGCAATGCGAAGCATGTAGCGCTCCCCGCGTACGTTTCCCGGTAAAGATTGCAACCTGCGGCCGCGACGGCAGCGTGCGACGTGGCGAGTGACGTTCATAGCCTTTCGTATATAAAATAACCAGCCTATCAACTCATTTCAATGTTTTTGCAGCGCCGCTATGGGCGGTGGCGTCATGACAAAACTATTCTTCCATTGCTACCATTACTCTAAAATAGCATTACTACCATTACTCTAAAGCCATAAAGCGTTGCATATCCCCCTAAGCAGTTGTAGCGGTGGTTCTGAAGAACAGCTTCGCTTGACATCCAACTTTTTTTTTTTTCATTAGTCGTTCGCATTGCCTACTGGAAAGAGAAGCAGCACTGAGACACATACCATTAACGGGAATTTCACATGCCGTTGGTAAAAGACTCGTCCGAAGGGGTCACTGAAGTCTGCAGGTTTTATCAGGATCACAAAAGCACACAAAGCAATTTGAAGCGATATGAACATAGAGCAACATATTCAAGCTCTAGGCATATGCTAATTGTACCAGTAGAAATAATTGTTAGTTGACTACTTCTTTCTCTTAAAATATAATTAACTTTGTCCTGTGTATATGTTTAAATATATATTGTGTCGGTTCATGGTGTTCTCAGTGGAAATAAAAATAGGTTGAAGTGAAAAAATACGGATGGGGCATATAGCCGCCACTGATGCTTCTGCTGCGCTTGTCCTCCTAGTGTCAAGATTCGCAGAAATAAAGCTACAGTATGAATTAAAAGCCGTGCATGTCCACGCTAACAATGATTCAGTAAGCTGTTAGCCGTAATAAAATTGTAACTCAAGAGGTAGCGGCAGTTTAAACGAACCATTCAATTATGTTGGTGAGGGGGGGCTCTCTCAATTACTTGAGATCCCCCCACCCCCGCAACACGTAGGCGGCGCCTATGGCCCCAACGGTGATGAAGAGGACGAAGTAAGCCGAGCACGTGGTGGAGAACGCGACCGGTGCCCGACTGGACGATCGCCATGTTAGATCATCACGCCCGCAACTTTGGTCAGGCCGGATCCCTCGACATCGATACACTCTTCCACGCAGGAATTTACAGTGGCGCCTCCAGACCTCAGGAGGTGTTCTAACGAGACCGCGCAGTCGTCGGCCCCGAAACGCCGCCGATCAAACAAGGACCCGCTTTCGCCTGAGTACACCTGACCATGGCAGTGCACATGCGCCTACTGAGCGATCCTGACTCCGAGACCACTAGCATGGTCTTCGTGGTCACCACGCCCGCGCCCATGGTAAGGCCGACTCCCACAACGTCGAGGCACCCTACCACGGATGAATCTACAATGGTGTCGCCAAACCGCAGGAGACATTCTAACGAGGCCGCGCAGTCGTCAGCCACGAAACGTCGCCAATCGAAGAAATACCCGCCGTCGCCCAGGGTTTGGGTGAACTTGGCAGTGCGTGTGCGCCTACTGAGCGTTCGTGACTTTCAGACCGCAAGCATCGCCCGCGTTCTGGACGACAGGTGCCGTGTGTTCGACCCCAAGGCCGAGGCGAAGTCTTTCCATTTTCGAGACGGGGCTAATGCCATGCCCAATGAAGACCAAATGTTGATGTTTGATCAGTTCTTGGATGAAACAAAAGACAATGTTTATGCGTGTGAGAGCACCACCAGGGGCATGCTGACGATGCTCCTTGAAGGGCGCAATTGCTCTGTGTTCGCGTGCATTTCTTCGGGCACCGACAAATCTTTCGCATTGCTGGGCTCCGACAAATGCCCTGGTGTGGTCTCCCTCATGGCCAGCGAGTTCTACCAGCGCTCGCCCAAGCTGCAGTCAGATGGCCAGACATGCGACGGAGCAGTCGCCTATGTAGAAGTCTACAACAAGATTGTTCGCGACCTGCTGTGCCTCGACCCGGCCAGAAGCATTGCCCTCTTGTACCTCACCATATACAAGGTGAAGGAGGCCGGCGCCCTCCTTGAGCCGCTCTTGAAAGAAAAGAACCGGGCGCAGCATAACACCCACGCTAATTCTGAGTCTTTATGGTCACACGCCATCTTCCAGAGCTACGTCACAGTGACAGAGAATGCGACAAGCACCAGCAAGGAAACTCGCGTCTCGATGTGCTTTGTCGACCTTGCCAGCTCGGAGCGCGCAGCTGCGGCCAGTAGGGACACAAAGGATCAGATGCGCAAGGGTACCAAGCTCAACCTGTCGCTCCGGGCCCTCGGCAACTGCATCGACGCCCGCCCGAAGAACGGGAATCAGCAGGTGACCCCAAGCTCACCCACATCCTCAAGGACTCGCTGGGTGGCTCGGGCAACGCCCTTTTGATTGGGACAGCGACGGCGTTGAAGCTCAGCTGCACGCAAACCTACAACACCGTGGAGTATTCGCTGAGCAGGCCATGAAGATCAAGCTGCAGGCCAAAAAGAATGTCCTCAATGTGAACGTGAGCATGTCCACCCATCTTCAGCGCGCTCATCAAGCAGGACAAGCAGAAGGTGTAAGGCCTTAAGCGTAAGCTCGAGAAGCTGGAAATGTGACAGGCTGTAGTTGAGGCTGTGGTGCGAGAGCTCAGAGACAATCTGGTAGCCAAGACGCCGTGCTTCAAGCTCAAGCGACCAATGGGGGTGGCAGTGGTACAGCGACGTCTAACGACGTCATTTTCACAAGTCCCGTCCTGTCGCCAAGCACGGAAATGGGCCCACTCTCGGAATCGCGAGCACTCGAGCCCAGTTCGTGTTGTGTCGCATTGTGCGCCTCTTGACTAGTTTTCGATAGAGTTATTTCGTGCTTTCGTTTAAACATAATAATTTCTATATAAATAAATAATGTGTAGACACTCGGATCAGCCGTCTTTGCGCCTGTTTATCACTTTAGCAACTTACGCTCAATTCAACGATGTATTTTAATTACGACAGAAAAGCTCAAGGGATAAAGAGCAGCAATACTTCTCGAGCAAAGCGTTGTTGTGAGCACTGCTTTGTAAGAAACAATGAAACTCACTGAGAGCAAACATTCAGCGGGTGCGACGACGCAAAGGGAGACATCGTGCCGTCTGAATCGTGGGCTAACTTATGTAGCGCAGGCACCTGACAAACTTGGACCATTGTCACAATCATCGTGACCTTAAATGATGAAGAACCGCCGCCGTGGCCCAGTGACAACGGCGGGCTGCTGCTGTGCGCTTTGTCGAAGGTGATTCTCGGCCACGACAGCCGCATTTCGATAGAGCCAGAAAGCAAAACGCTTCTGTAAACTTCTACACTGAGGTGCACATTAAAGAACCCCAGGTGGTCGAAATTAATCCCTAGCCCCACACTACGGCCATTGTGTTGCTGCTGCATTTTGAACCCCATTATTTGATTTTATAAGGAAAATGGGTAGTTCTCCACGCTTGCAGAAAATTGGCTGGGGGCTTAAGCGTGGATAAGAGACATCGCTGTTAGCAAGAGTGGAGCGACTTGAAGCGTTAGAGAATGTAATAATGTATCTTGCCAAGTAATTTCTTGCAGGTCATATAAAGCGTATGTTAGATACCCATTAGAGTTGCAGAATGAGCGCCAAGGGAAATTTGCAATTAGGAAATTTGCAATTAGGAAATTTAGAGGCGCCAGTTAGAATCAGCTACCGCTAGACAGGGGTAATTGCATGGAGATCGCTGGAATAGGCCTTCGGCCTGCAGTGGCCATAACAATAGGCTTATGATGATGATGATGTTGCACCGGCAGTATTGCAGGAGGGC